>NC_083342.1:26767767-27013313 GCF_019175385.1 Lycium barbarum | reverse complement strand
TAATTAATAAAATTATGCAACGGAATAGAATAAACACGTAAGTCTCACGATATATCTATATATAGGTAGTAGAATAGTGCGGAATAATAACAACACCCCCAGGGTCTAGTCTGAGTAATACAAGAGCATCTAAAAGGGAATAATATAAGTCTGGAATAGTAAATACATAAAGTGTCTATGTCTCTGAATAGAGTAGGACATAAAGATAGAGAAGTCTTCAAGGAAGCGCAAGGCCATGCTCACCCTGGAAACTCGAAGATAAAGCTGAAGCGACTATCAACCACGTGTCACGGAAGCAGATCCGACTTGATACTCTGCATTCATAAAAGAATACAGCAAGTGCAGGTCAGTAAAAAACAATAATACTGGTAGGCATCATCGGCCGACTAAGCATAGCTAACACAACTCAGATAATAAAGCAGATATGCAGGTAATCAACCAGTATAAGTCAATGTAATCAAATCCAAGTATGCGTCATCGCCTACGTAAAGCATCTAATCCCAATTGTACTAAGTCTGAACATACCAAGTCCGGATCCAATAATCATAAGTACAACGTCAAACATCTCAACATCAATCCATAATGCAATGCAATGCAATAGTGTATGAATGAAATGCAATTCTATGCAAATGTTGTGTACACATGTACTCCGAACAGAAATGTCGACATCTCGGTAGCACAACCTAGTGTGACTCACGAAGTCTAAGTGCCACCCGTCCCTAATCTTTCCCCAACAGACAAACGAGACCCCAGATCTTTGCCCATGAGGGGTTCTCACCGGCACCACTCTGGGGGACCCACGAATTCCGTGCACTCACTCAATCATCAATTCCGGAATTAACATCAAACATCGGCCATCTCACGTCACTGAAGTAAAATCGAGCCCAGCTCATCAAGTATCATCAGTATCTCAACTGTATATCATGAAAACGAGAGTGCATGCAATGCATGTATCAACATCAATAATCATGCTCAATATCACAAGTACCGACATTGGGTACTCTAACAATATATCCGAATCACAAATACCAACAGTGAGTATGCTAACAATATAACCGAATCACAAGTACCACAGTAGGTACGCCAACAATATCAAAATCAAGATGATAAACATAATCTGATATCAATCAACAACTCATGGCATCAAGCCAATACAATAGAACAATCAAATCACAACACAACGGGGTGGCTAGCCCCAACACACAACAGGGCCCAACCTAAGGCAATATCCAACCAAACTTCATACCCGAAGGTTCACATGCTGTCTCCGACAATATAATCTAATTATGTGATTCGCTACATGAAGTCTCACCAAGAGTAAGCCATAACCTACCTGGATGGCCGAACGGCAACACCAACAACTCATTCCTTTGCCTTGCCTTTTCGCTGAACCTCAGAACCAAAGTATTCTAAGCATAATCGAAATCTAGATTAGAAATCATGAAGAATGATACTAATATTGCTATTATTCAATCTAGGTCAATTCTAATCCTAGAAATTAAGGAAACGGGCCCACAAGGGCAAAATGAGAAATTCGGAAGCAAAATATCAAATTAAGCATCGGGTGATAATAACCCAACCACTAATTACTAAATTAACTCATAGATTTACCCAATTTCAAATTTGAAGTAAAACCCCTAATTTGAATATAAACCCTAACTCTTTCATTCCGAAATTCGACACTAGAAATGGAAGATATGTGATTAATAAGCTTAGATTCATCAAAATATAACATAAACACCATCAATTTCATCATTAATAAGCCTTGGGAAAAGTTCATCAAAACCATCTTCCAACTTCCATTACTAAGGGATTATTAAAGGAACGGGGGAATCTATGATGATTAGGATTAAAGGAAGAGTAAAGGAGTTAGCAAGGTTTACCTCCAAGAATATTCCCAAAATATCTCCAAGAACAGTCCCCAAAAGCTCTAGTTTCAAAGTAGGAGTAAATGAGGGTCTAAAGGCTTTTAACACTTCAGTAATTATACAAACTGCCCGTCACCCGCTTTAGCGGCACTGGGACCGCCCCAGCGGAGCCGCTTCAGCAGTCACATGACCGCTTCAGTGATCAAGGAAAAAGTCTTTGGACCGCTCCAGTGGGAGGACTACCGCTCTAGCGGTACCGCTGCTGCGGTGCTGGCGCTGCCAAAGTGGGCACCAGACGCCAGAAACTTACCCAAGTTTCACCATTTGATCAGATTTTCTGACTAATTCCCGAGGCCATCTGCTCACATACCATACACGTAGACACACATAAAAACACACTACGAACGCGCCGGTAGTCTCAGAATTCCCAACGTAGGTCTCGTTGACCGAGTTAACCCCCGATGCCTTAATTTCAATTTCCCAACCCAAGTCCCAAATTGCATCTGAGTGCATTGGGAACTAAACTAAATACACACACAAGTTCTAAACGGCTATCTTGACCTTTCGAAATCGACGAAATTCTGAAAAAGGTCCATTTACCCAAAAGTCAACTTTGGGTTAATCATTTTTCACCTTAAACCTATATTTCACAAAAGTTTTCCAAATCTGGTCTAGACATTTCGGGAAGCATGCTAACAATCCCCTTAGATAAAAAATGAGCTAATCAATGCTCGAGAAAGGGTAAAAATGCGGAAAAGACTATAACGACCAAATGGGTCGTTATATCAAATACCAGTTGAACCGTCGCTCGTCCTCAAGCGAAGAAGAGAAAAGAAGCAGAAAGATACCTGAATCTGTAAAAAAAAAATGAGGATATCGACTACACATATCGAACTCGGTCTCTCAAGTAGCCTCCTCAATAGTGCGGTGCTTGCATTGCACCTTCACAGAAGCAATCTCTTTCTACCTCAACTTTTGAACCTGCCTATCCAAGATCGCGATAGGCTCCTCCTCAAAGGTCAAATTCTCATTAAGAAAGATGGAATCCCAACGGATAATGTAGGTACCATCGTCATGGTACTTCTTCAGCATCGAAATATGAAAAGTCTGATGAACTCCCACCAAGCTTGGCGGTAATGCCAATTCATAAGCTAAATCATCGATACGATCAACAATCTCAAACGGACCAATATACGTGGGGCTCAACTTGCCCCGCTTACCAAACCTCATAACACCCTTCATGGGTGAAACCTTCAATAGAACCTGGTCACCAATAGCAAACTTCAAATCCCGGACCTTCCGATCCGCATACATCTTTTTCCGACTCTGAGCTGCCAAAAGCTTGGCCTAAATACTCTATCAAAGGAATCTCCCAACAAATCTGTGCTCCAAGGCCGAGCCTCGAATCTATCAAACCAATCAATCAGAGATCTACATCTCTGTCACGAACCAACCAGAGGACCATGACAGGTACCCGAAGCTAACACACTGAGCACCTCTAAGCATACATCTCATAGTCATTTCTAGGTGGACCACAAAGATAGCTCATGGGTATCGCAATCTGTAAGGGCATATATCACAAGATAATGGCACATCTCTATATAATCATCAACACTATGCCCATAAACATAAGCCAACATGGCTACCAAAATATTATACAACAATATAAACCGATAAGTTTATGAAACGTCTAGTTGTACACACATGTCTATGAGCCTCTATATAGAATACAAGTGACCATAAAGACTAAACAAATAGAATGCAGCTCCAAAGTAAGTGGAGTACTCCTGAAACTCCACTGATGAAGCTCCTAAGGGTCTGGTCCGTCTACCAACCTGCCTACGGGCATGACCGCAGTGTCCATAAGCAAAGACGTCAGTAGGAATAATGTACTGAGTATATAAGACATGAATAACAACATAACAAAAGTATGAAGATAAGGTAATATAAAAGAGATCAACCTGTGCCTCTGAATACCCTTTTAAGGTGGATGTCGTGCATGCTTAGCTTTAAAAAAAAAAAACCTTTTCCATATATACATATATAGTATCCTACCCGGCCATTGAGGCTCGGTGTTGTCTATCTATAGTATCTTGCCCGGCCGTTAAGGCGCAGTAATAAATGTATCATATTGTGCCCGGCCGTTAAGGCGCGGTAAGTATATAAATTACACATATATAAATACATATAACATGCACGAGAGCCCAATTAAATGTTACTGCTCTATCGGAGTGACGTAAGGTCGGTAACCTCCGATTTATATTATGGAGGAATCATCATCGCTATATCTCACCCTGAATGAACAATTATCATAAGGTGAGATCAACAACAATGAATAAAATCAAGGAAATCATGAAATAAGCTCAATAATCTCATAATAGCACCAAATTCATAAGCTTTGGAATCTCCAAAAATGGAATCATCATCATCATCATTATCATCAGGGAACATACTTATCTTTAGCATCATAAGAAACTCTAAGAATCATGAACTTCTAATTTTTGGGAATAAGAATGTTATGGAAAACATGTATGGGTTCATAAGAAAAGAATCATGCCTTTAGAAAGAAAGGTACTAGCCTTAACATACCTTTTCGGTCGCCTTAACTTTAACTACTTAACGCTTGTCCTCCCAAGCTCGTAAATCTACATTCAAGAGAATTCATACTATTGTTAGTCTTATCGTCACATGCTTGTCTTAAGCCTTCAAATTAAATCATCTTAGAATCTGCCGAAATTCGGGCAGCATCTCCCCTATATCTTCTACTCCCTCCAATCTTCAGAACAACTCCCAAACCACAATAAAACATAAATAATTCCATAATCAAAAGATTACATTCAAACTATACTCAATTTAATCCCAAAACGTTTTTTCATAATCAATCCATAGCAACAACTTCATACAACCCCTTATACACTCATATACAAAGATTCCTTAACCTCATTATTATCCCTCATAACAATATTATTCTCAAAACATACTAATAATTATAACTCAAGTTAATTCACTACTCAAAATATCATCAAATGTATATTTGAACTTTTCCTCCAATTTTCTTCTCCTCAAATCTTAACATAATAACCAAAAAAACTCATAAACATGAAACTAAGATAAAATCTGACCTCAAAATTCAATAACACTTCAATTCCATGGTTACTCCACCTTAAAAATACTCATCCAAACATCTTCAAGAAGAGGAGACAAGTGTAGACCTGACTTGGAACCCTTAACCACTGTAATCTTCACTTTGATCCTTGGTTTAGACTTGGAAATATGTTGGAATATGTTTGGAGAGGTTTCTAGGATTTCCTAGGACATGGATCTATGTTAAAAATGAAATAAAAATAACCAAAATTGTCATATAGACTTGTCGGAATATTCATGTATGTTGGGAAGTTGAAGGAAGGTTCTAGAGGGTTAAGGAAGGTTTGGGGAGGTTTTGGATGAAGAAATAAGGGGTAAACACCCTGTTATAATGTTCTAGAGTCGGTGCCAACCGACCTAGAACTTTCTGCTCACGATAGCGGGCCTGTCGCGCACTGCAGCTGTGCGTGTCGCGCATTATAGCTGCGCGTTTCTACTCTGCCAGCTTGAATTGTAACGTCAATAATTCTCTACTCCGACGTCGTATCGATGAGTGATTTGTTGCGTTCCAAACTAGACTTCATGAACTTTAATTTAGGCTTGTGCTTTACTTCAAAACTCCTCATATACTAAAAGATATTCTTTCCCCTAGTTGGCTCATACTTTGTTGTTCAAAGTAACGCTCATCTTTTTCCAAAGTCATACTAACTCAACTCCTTCCACTCAATTCCTTATAGGACCTTTCGAAATTCCTCATATGCATCCTTTACTCATAAAATATACTTAATAAAGCTTCGTACCTTATACTGCAAAGTTTTTTTACTTAGCCATAGTTTAATATACTTACGCTCAAATTTGATCAGTGGTTCTCCGCATGTACGGGGTGTAACATCCTTCCGCCCTTAAAAACATTCATCCTCGAATGTTGTAGCTTGCGAACTTATGATGTTATTATTGATTCCTTGAAATGGTTGTCCTCCCTTAGACCCTGATCTTCATATTCCTATACTAGGGGTACATCAGTCTTTTCTTATATTCTCTTAACTATTTGTCAAACTCATCCATTAATGTCATATCCTCATGTCCTCATATATGTAACCGGTGGTCAACTGATATCCAACAATCGTCCTGTTCTCATTAAGGTGATCTTGGCTCATGATCGCACGGCTCTCTGCCGATCTTGCGAGTATTCTTAATTGTTGTATCCTTTTAACTTGCTCTTTATTTCTCTTTTAGTAGACAACTCTCTTGTTCAGATGTAGCACCTTTCGTTGCTTGCTTATCTGGATGTTAGTTTGAGTTATCCGTCTAGTACGAATTGATCCTATAGACATACAATATCATCCCTTTCTAACTTCCTTAGCTGGATTCCTTACTAGGTCCTGGGCAAATTTTCATCATGGTTTCGCCTGTAGTAGCACTGAATAATCTACAATAGTATTTTCCTGCTAACTTCTTATTATCCTCGGTGATTCCCATTTCTCGGGTTCTCCATCTCATGCACACTTAATTATGACTTCATTTTAATGCGAGTATGCTTCCCTCCTTAAGTCATTGGCTATCTTATACTGGTGACTGATTGAGACTTAAACTAACCTCCACTCTTCTTCGGCTCCTTATCGTCGTCCTTTCACCATTCTCACTTTTCTTTAGTTAATTCTTGATATATGGGTTCATCTCGAATTTTTGGCTCCTTTAATCCAGTATATTTCCCTTTTTTGAGCTTGGGAATATTGTAGTTCATCTTAGAACTGAATTTGTCCTTCCCCCCTTTCAAAGGATGTTCTCATATACCAATAACATTCGAGTATTAACCATTTTTGGTAGTCCTACTCCATATAATGCCGGAGTTCCTTTCATCGCATGGTTTAAATCATTTCCTTTTTGCTTTCCGAGTTCTTATATCAAATCAAAATGTTTATACATACCAGATACAATTTAAATGCTTTCGTTATTGGTCACTTCTTTCTTTCATGACTAATAGTCCCCTAGGATAATGAATTAATGGTGACATCAAAGTTCGTCAGGCTCTTTATGGAGTTTCTAACTATACAACGCTTCTTCCGCCGTAATCTTCCTTCATAATTATCGTTTTACTAGTATCCCTGAGATTCTTCTTGATCTTGGTTCCCGATTCCGATATATGTCTATACCATACCAGTAAAAGTTGATACTCTATCTCATTTATTCTCACGATCCGTCCTTTCCTTAGTTTCGCTCACATTGTCCCATAGTTTTTCTTAACTTCTTGCTTGTATCATAGTCATGCGTCATAATCCTTCTAATGTCCCGCTTATTCTTGTTCTCATCATGAAATATTAGTAAAATACACCCTTTTCTTTCTCCTTTCATTCATTTCTTATTTCATTTTACGATACCATAGCTTGCTCGTATATATGTCTACCCCTCGTATATTCATCCTGTTTCCTTATAATTGTATCTCTATTCCAAGTCCATTGTCGTATGCTATCAATGTCTACCTTTGGCGAACCTTACTAATTTATTAGACTTCCTCTTACCGTCGATGGCCACATAACCTCCTTTAACCAATTCATTAACGTGCTTTCTCTTACTTCCGTCCTCAAGGTTCTTCTTGATTTCCTTAGCTCTTAAAGTGCTCTTTTCCCTTTGCCATTTTAAGTATGTGCCTAGAAATCAGTAGAACATTCCACTATAAGTACAAACCCATCTTGATCTTATGTGTATATATATATAAACTTCTAGAGTAAAACTTTCCTCTACTCGTTAACTTCCCTTTCCATATCAATATCTCTTCATTATCTCTTCTAACCAATTTAATCTATAAATCGTAATACCGGATTTGAGTTCCTAATATCAACTTTCTTTATGTTTTCAATAAGTCTCAATCCTCCGAAATCTCGAATGCAACTCATTCCAGTTCCTTTAACTACTAATCATTTTTCCCCTCCAGGGTTCTTCCCTTAAATTAAATTAAAATCATTCTAAAAATTCTCTTTGAAAGCATCTCATAATTGTTCATTCAATCATGACTTACCAAACATCCGATTATGACGTTTTCCCTTCATTCTTTCTCTATAGCACATACATTCAAACAATTCAATTTGTAAATATTTCGGTAGAGTTTCCTCTATACTTCTTACTGCCTCATTCCTGCACACAGCCCAGAAAACACATCCAATGCCTCACAGGGCGATCACAAATACCTGTAACATCTCGCTCCCGTTCTTATATCAAAGTCTATCGCTATCAATAAGGCAGGAAACATACCTTTTGGAGTAACAACTTCAATTCTCATCAATTACCTCATAGCGACATAATCAACTGCTTGTCCACAATCAAAATATTTAGGGTTAGAATCAGGGACATCACATCTTATAATTTAGCTCTACAACACGATCTAAGATAAGAAGGAAGGGTTATCACACCCATAAACAAGACTCTACTGGACACGCCTCGTAGACACTCCCTAGGACGAACTGCTTTGATACCACTTTTGTCACGACCCAACTAGAGGGCCATGACGGGCACCAGGAGCTAACACACCGAGCACCTGTAAGAATACATCTCATAGTCATTTCTTGGTGGACCACAAAGATAGCTCATGGGTATCGCAATCTGTAAGGGCATATATCACAAGATAATGACACATCTCTATATAATCATCAACACTATGCCCATAAACATAAGCCGACATGGCTACCAAATTATTATACAACAATATAAACCGATAAGGTTATGAAACGTCTAGCTGTACACACATGTCTACGAGCCTCTACGTATAATACAAGTGACCATAAAGACCAATACCAATAGACTGCAGCTTCGAAGTAAGTGGAGTGCTCCTGAAACTCTTCTGAAGAAACTCCTAAGGGTCTAGTCAGTCTACATGTCTGCCTGCGAGCATGAGCGCAGTGTCCACAAGAAAGGACGTCAGTACGAATAATATACTGAATATGTAAGGCATGAATAGAAACATAACGAAAGTATGAAGATAAGGTAATCTAAAAGAGATCAACCTGCACATCTGAATTCCCTTTTAAGGCGGATGTCATGCATGCTTAGCTTTTATTTTTTAAAATATTTTTTTTCCATATATACGTATATAGTATTCTGCCCGGCCATTGAGGCTCGGTGCTGTATATATATAGTATCTTGCCCGGCCGTTAAGGCGCGGTAATATATATATATATATATGTATGTATGTATGTATGTATGTATATATATGTATGTATGTATGTATGTATGTATGTATGTATATGTATAGTACCTTGCCCGGCCGTTAATAATTATAACTCAAATTAATTCACTACTCAAAATATTATCAAATGTATATATGAACTTTTCCTCCAATTTTCTTCTCCTCAAATCTTAACATAATTACCAAAAAAACTCATAAACATGAAACTAAGATGAAATCTTACCTCAAAATTCAAGAACACTTCAATTCTATTGTTACTCCAGCTTAAAAATACTCACCCAAACATCTTTAAGAAGAGGAGACAAGTGTAGACCTCACTTGGAACCCTTAAACACTTTAATCTTCACTTTGATCCTTGGTTTAGGCTTGTAAATATATTCGAATATGTTTGGAGAGGTTTCTAGGACTTCCTAGGACTTGGTGCTATGTTAAAAATGAAATAAAAATGAATAAAATTGTCATATAGACTTGTAGGAATATTCATGTATGTTGTGGAAATTGAAGGAACGTTCCAGAGGGTTAGGGAAAGTTTGGGGAGGTTTTGGATGAAGAAATAGGGGTAAACCCCTTTTATAATGTTCTAGGGTCGGTTGGCACCGACCTAGAGCTTTCCGCGCACTGTAGCTGCGCGTGTCGCGCACTGGAGCTACACGTTTTTGCTCGACCAGCCTGACTTGTAACGTCCATAATTCTGTACTTTGACGTCGTATCGATGAGCGGTTTGTTGCATTGGAAACTAGACTTCATGAATTTCAATTTAGGCTTTTGCTTTAATTCAAAACTCCTCATATACTAAAAGATATTCTTTCCCCAATTTGGCTCATACTTTGCTGTTCAAAGTAACGCTCATCTTTTTCCAAAGTCATACTAACTCAACTCCTTCCACTCAATTCCTTATAGGACCTTCCGAAATTCCTCATATGCATCCTTTACTCATAAAATATACTTAATGCATGACGTCATCGACTTTATGGTACTCTGCTTCACCTTGAAGGGACAATACATAAGGTGAGTGTATACAATACATGGCATATTTGACTTAATGGTATTCTGCCTCACCTCTGTTATATCCCGCATTTCGCGCATTCGGAAAAATTCAAGATAATTGCGGGAGGTTGAGTGCAAGCCTACATTTTAACCTTGTTTAGTACATAAGTTGTTTATAAGAGTTATGGGTGCGGAAATATTGAGGAAGGCTAAGGGAAAAATTGGAAGTTTGGGGAATAAGTTTCATAAATTGCAATTTATCTTGAACTAAAGGTGGGCTTGGAATAAAAAAGAAAAAACAATTTGGGCTTGGAAGTGGCCTAGTGGTGGCCGGCCATATGGAAAAATGGCCCAACGCCCATGCGAATTTTAATTCAAGAAATAAATAAAGAGGGTCCATGTATTAATTCATTTTATTCCTTGGAATGTTCAAGAAAATAGAAGAAGAAAAAGAAGACAACAACACTAAGGGACATTCGGCCATGAAAGATGGAGCAAGAACCTTGAGGAAAAATTTGTTCAAAAATTATTTCCTACTAATTGGAAGGTCCTTAGCAAGATGAAGTAGTTATTGGAGCAAGAAAAACATATATTCACACAAGTTGTAAATTCTAGCCAAGTGAAGAATCAAGGAAGAAAAGGTATGCTTTAATCCCTTTTTATATGTTATGAAGAGCTTGTTTATGTTGTAGTATGTAGAAATGGATAGAAATTATGAATATATGGAAGTTTGCATGGTGGTTGTGTGTAAGCATATGGGCCGTGTGTGTGTGTTGTGTGTAGGGAGGATGGAACAAATTCTATGTAGTAATTGATTGTTGTAGATATGTATTCTATGATGGGAATGAGAATTTGATGATTCAAATTGATGTTGGAATTGTTATGGGCTGATTTGGAAGCCAATTTAATATTAGTGTCGTTTCTTTATTCATGAGTATAGTGTTGTTAGAATGTGTGTTGTTGGGATAGTTCATGCATTTGGAAGCAAGAAATGCATTAAAAATTGTTTCTAGGGAAGTTGAGGAATTTTCGGGTGAATTATGGTTTTGGTGGAATTCTTGTATATTTTGTAGAATGATATGAAATGCTTTCGAATTGTATTTGAATGATCTTGAATTAGTAAATAAATATGAAAACGTTGATATTGAGTTGAAAGTGTGAAGTTGGAGTAGAAGTTGTTGCATTACATAGAAAGGAAGACTATTTATGTTAGAATGTGTTTTGTATTGATTGTTGGTGTTGTTGGTATTGCTGTGGGTGTTGTTGTTGACATTTTGGCCGAGTTAAATTCTCGGGGATGTTGAATTTATAGGGGAGATGCTGCCCAAATTTCTGTAGACAAGTATGGGTTTAAGATTTAATTCCTAAAGGCTTATAATTGCTATTTGGTAATTGTGACCAATTGTAGATTTTGGAGGAAACGGGATTTGAGTTTGGACAAGCGTAAAAGGCAAATAAGGTATGTAAAGCTCTGCTTATTCTTTCTTTGGCATGTCCTAGTTATGATAGGCTATGATACGAGCCTCGGGGATAACTCTACTCCTTAAAATCCGAGCTTAATTTTGACCCTTATTCATTCAATGTAATTGAATTAGGTTTTGTTGGAAAAATATGTTTAAACACCTTTTTACTCCAAAAAGGGTCTTGCGTCATAAAACGTTCATAACTTTCACAAAGAGAACCGGAATGCCCCGAAACCTTCGTTGACGTCTCCATAAGGTCTAATGTCCGTGATTTATGTACGCCACCTCGACTTGACCCGAGGTGGGCCCACAATTTCCGAAACCTTCTTGTATTGTTTTACTTGACCTATTTCCATACTATGATTAAAAGAAACTTTTGGTTAGTGTTCCGACTACTAAACGATAGTTGTTTTAACTATTTCATTGAATCTTATGATATTTTGATATGTACAAATAATCTCAGCATTTTTACTTTGACATAATCCGCCGTAACATCCGAAAGGTACGCACTATAACTATCGTCTGATTTCTTTCCTAAATGACCTATCATGCGGACTGTTCTATCGAGTCTTTCTAAACATTTTATGATGCATATAGTTTCTCACTACTCTACTCGTGGACGCCTCAATGCTTCCTTCACTGAGCCCGGGCCAGGATATGTTGTCACGCGTATTCCACTGCATTGTTCGCCGTGCCTCGATGTGAGGGGGCGGGTATGACACGTACATGGGTTCTGGAGTTATGCTGTGCCATGTACGTATATTCTGACATTTGATGATATGATATGATATGTGCACATTCTGATACTTGATATGATATGGCCATCTGATATGTTATGATATGTTACGGAGCTATTCCCTACTCTGGAGTTATGCTGTGTTGTGGCGCCAGTGACGGGGTGGCGACCACGTTTTATCCACCGTGTCCCATAATGGGGCCGGATATGGCATATGCTCTGACTTGCATTACCTATGTTTTATGAGTAAGCATTTTGATATTCCTGTTATTGCACTTATTTTTTGTACTCCCTGCTCAGATTATGATTCTGTTTATTGTATCTCATGCTTTACATACTCAGTATCTATTCCGTACTGACCCCCTTTCTTCGGGGGCAGCGTTTCATGCCGCGCAGGTACACCCAGATGATGTGGAGTTATTATAGAGGATGTTCCAGCAGAGTTGGCAAGCTCCATTTGTTCCTGGGGTGCCACCGAGTCAGAGTTTGTATGTGTGCTTTTCCTGGATTGATGTTAGAGACTTTGCAGACAGATTCGTGGGTATAGTATGTTAGTTGTGTAAGCGGCTTCATCAGCCGATATGTCATTCTGTATTATGTATTAAATTCTATATGATCATAAATTCTGTTTGATTTGGAAAGCATTGACAAGAATATTTTGAGAAGTTATTATGTATTTTATCTTTATTTGATTTAAAAAGTCTATTAAGATTATGTGTGTCCTAAAGGTCTATGGGTTTGCTCGACTCCGAATGTGGGGCCGGGTGCCCATCACACCCTAGTGGAATTAGGGTGTGACAAAGTGGTATCAGAGCAAGTCTGTCCTAGGGGTCGTCTGCAAAGTCGTGTCCGGTAGAGTCCTATTTATGGTGTGAAGCGCGCCACATTTATAAACAGGAGGCTACGGGGCATCTAGGGATTGTTGACCTTTTTGCTATCTTAGATCGTGCGATAGAGCCGAGTCATAGGAAAATGAAATTCCTTATATGAGCTTTACGTACGACGGGAGAAGGTAAGGGATGACACGGAAGGTTATAAAGGTATTGTTGATATTTGTGGCATGCAGATTCTGAATAATAAGAATGGTAAAGGAGACTCGGTCAAATTTTTGAAAATGTGGTCAGTCAACCAGGTATATCTAACAGGAAGAAGCATGGAAAGAAAACATCGTAAATAGACGTTAAGTGGAATGTGACATTTTAGAGAAGCTACGGATTTGGGCACGACGTGAAGAACGAGTGTAAGAAAGATGATTAACAGTTCGAAGAGTTAAAAAGGGATAAAAATTTGAGGTTAGTAAGAACAAGGTTTGTTGGATGATTCACAGAAAGCTAATAATCAATTTTGCTGTAGATTAGTATGTACGAATGGTAATAGGAAATCTGGACTTACGGATACCTGAGTACTTATAGGAAATGGCGACGAAGGTATGTCCGTCACCATCAGTAATCTGGAAGCCCAGGGCAGGCAATAATCATACACATAAGTAAAAAGGGTAAAATAGTAATTGGACAAAGAAGGGCGTAATACGAAAATGCCTCGGAACCTGTAAGACCTCGACTGGCCTCAAATTATGTAATAAAGGCCATACGAGAAAGCGGACGCGATTATATCAATATTAAGGCACCGGATTCCACCAAAGTTTCGAGGTTAAGCATGCTAAGGTGGGAGCAATTTTAGGATGGGTGACCCCCTGGGAAGTATGCAAGAAATCCCAAAGATTCAGCCATAAGAGACAAATGAAAAGCTAGGATAGTCTGAATGAAATTAGAGTATACGGGATGGTTAGAGACCATGAAAGGCCACCCACCACACGACAGGCTAGACTAGAAGAAAGACAGAAAGTACGCCACAGCTCTGGGATTAGGATAGGCTTGAATAGCGTTTGGAGGTATTTTGTGGGCTAGTTGGTAATAATTATATATGTATGTATGAATGCGTACGACATCCCATATGTGATCGTATCGGCGGACATGTGAGTCCCAGAAACCGGCACTACGGTGTGGAAGGCATTAATTGAGTAAGGGCACCGAAGCTTAAATGACAACAGGAATAAATGGTGCAAGTGCTATAAGGCAAACTGTTATTATTTTCACTACAGGCTAAGGCTGGAAAGGTTATAATACAACGATATTTGAAAATGAAAGAGAGTGAGTAGATGGAAGACAAAGAGACCAAAATGTCGGAAAAAGGTAAGAAATCCCGGTAAGGGAAGCCCGAGAGAAATTACCGGCTAAGTACGAGACTATTTGAATACAAATTCAAAGATAGGCATATGAAAAAGATAAGATGCGGTCGTATGGAGCAAAAGAGGAATGTGTGAGGTTCGAGAACCAATTTCAAAAAAAAAGTGGGACTAAAGAAATAGTGACTACGACAAGGAATGTGAAGTAAGAAAAAGAACGATAAAGCCTTGTGACGATGATAGGAGATTTGGCATATAAAGGGACAATATGCAGTCGCGTTAATGTGATTACCTCGAACGTAAAAGTGTTTGCCTAAAAGGATGATCTGGAAATGAAACAGATTTGCGAGCTTAAAGTGAAAATTTCGTAAACTTCATAATCGATGCCACAAATGGAAAAATTATAAAGGTGTTCGAGGAGGAAGGAACCCAAGGAAGGTTAAGGATGAAAGTAGGAAAAATATACTAATGGGATGGTCTAAGGAAGAGAAGAACCTTTGTAAATAAAACCATTGGAAATCTTTAATTATAGAAGTAAGAGGGAATACTTTGACGAATTAGCGATAGGGAACCCGGTTACGCATCAAAGAAAGAACAAGTGTAATGGGTTGACACTGTTGACTGGGAGATTAATGATGTGGAATGAGAATTCACATGAAGCTCGACAGGTTTGATTTCGGAGGAAATGGAATGAAGTACAAGGAACGAGCTAGGGAGACTGCTCGATCATAGTGTCATAAGCATAATTAAAAGCTCAATGAGTAAAGATAGAGAGAGTGTAAACTGTATGGGCTTTGTGCTTAAGGCAAAAGTAGTGGACGCTCAAAAGTATGGACGCGCGGCTGCAGTATGAGCATGTGAATTAGATGAGTGAAAGGATTAATAGTATGTGAAAAAGAACGGAAATATGGACGGAATGATGATATAGACAAGAAGAAAAGAATGAAAACCTATGGTAAGAAGTCTTGATATGTTATGCTCTGAATCGGAAACAAGGATGAGGAATGAGGAAATTATCGTAACTGGAGGTACTCGAGGACTGTTGACACACAAGGAGCCCCTTAAAAGGGGGGGGGGGGGGGGGGGGGGGAGAACGTATTATATTAGACTTAGAACGGAATTACAATATCTTCAAGTGTTAAGGAAGCAAATCTATTAGCTCGAGGCCGGAGCTTAAATGTATCGGCGTACCGAGAGAATACATGAAAAGAGTAGAAATGAATTAATAATGAGTGTGTCGAGGGGCCGACATAAAGGGAAAGAATAAAAGATACCTTAAGGGAATGCTTCTTGCCAACTTGAAATATGACATGTTTAAGTCATGATTTGAATCCCTCCTATCGGGCAAACTGGCGTCGTACCTAAGTACGCAGTAATATGTTCTAAAGAATAATAAAGAAAGCAAGAAAATGGCTACGAGCTAAGTTCCTAAATAATAATGGGGAGAATTATAAGACTCAAAGGATATTCCGGATAATAACGATTATTGTAATAGGGATACCAGCGCTGGGTAGTTTGGAAAAATTTTGAAAGAAAGAAAGGACGTAATGCCTATGAATGAAATAAAAGGGTTCGTTAATACTAGAAAATAGTTCGTGGACCATTAACTATATGAAACATGAGACGATACGCCATGAAATTATATGGATCATCGGTGTGAAGTGGTGTTCGATCATATTTGTAAGGAATCCGCACTGGAGGGCCAACAAGGAATAACGATGGATGGAACGGGATGTGTAAAACTGTCACGACCCAACCCCGTAGGCCGTGACTAGTGCCCGAGTTGGACACTCATATTATCTGTTAACTATAATCATTTGTATTCAGCATATCATGAACTTATTTGTATGAAAACGGCAGGATGTTATTTAAAGCTGTCACGATTCTGTATGTCATAAGCACCTGTCTCCTGAGGAGTTACCATTTTCAACAACAACATATATTTATATATACGCAAGCTGACAAGGCTGCCACTACACGAAACATTCCAAACAAACATACATATGCAAGCCGACAAGGCTGCCATCACGAATGGGTACGCCCCAAACATAAGTCATGTTCATACAACGCAACAACAACTATACACAGACCCACACAGATGTCCACAGACCTCTAAGAGTAGTGATAGTATCATATGACGGGACAAGGCCCCGCCGTACCCCGAATAAACACATACATATACGACAAAAGGGATTTATACCACAAGCTAGGCTCCGGAACAAAGGAGCACTTCAAAGTAGCTGAATAAGTATCCTAAGCTGGCGGATCTCCAAAACGAGCGTCTGTACCTGCGGGCATGAACGCAGCCCCCCGAAGAAAGGGGGTCAGTACGGAATATGTACTGAGTATGTAAAGCATGAAATATAGTAATGGACTCATATTGAGACAAGGTGTATAGGACCCGATGCAACAAACAGAATTTCATAAAATTTGCCTTTGAACATATTTCATCTGTATCATTCTCATTTCAATATCAATGTAGAGTGTTGTAATCAAAGCTGCATAATCATTCTGTATATAACATATATAACGTGTCCTGGCCCTTTAGTAAGGGACTCGGTAATTAAAATCATAGCATCATAAACATAAACAAATACGTGTCCCGGCCCTCTAGTGAGGGACTCGGTAATTAAGGAATATATGCCCTCCTGGCCACCATCTCCATATCATATCATCATATCATCATATCATCATATCATCATATATATATATAGCGTGTCCCGGCCCTCTAGTGAAGGACTCGGTGAGTAATATAGTAAATATGCGCACGAAAACGTGTCCTGGCCCGGAACTCAGTGAAGGATATAGCGGTAAGCACGAGCAGAATAATAAGCAACCACATATATGCAATTCATCTTTTGAGACTCAATAGATAAGCAACTAACCAGCTCTATAGTGATGGGATAATAATCATATTCAATTCATTTTAAATCTCATAACCAACTACAACAAGAAACGTTTCAGATTTCATGTACATGTATCAATTTAACATAGTGTGGCTTTTGAAAGTCAAGTATACCTCTAGTTGTGCGATTCTTTAAGAGTAGGAACTTCTATACATCATTCATTAGTCAATCACATAGTAGGCTTGTGACAATAACATTACAGAATGAAAGAATCACAAATCATGCTTGGAACTAGAGAGTAGAGTTTACCCCAAGGTTCATATCATTTCATACTTACGTCTAGGACATGCCAAAAGAAAGAAGGAATAGGCTTTACATACCTTTAGCGTTTAGTCGTATTATAACTTGTACTTGCTGCCCAAAAACACTTATCCTATATCAAGATATCAAGAGCTACAATTAGTCTACAAAGGAATTTAATACGTATTTTGACGCTCACAATCCCTTTCTAACATTTAAACGACGTTTCGTTCGCATTCAAACCGACTAGTGCTACAAGCTAACATTGCTAATCATTCTTTCATATATCAATCCAAACTTGTTTAACATGACTTAGGGGACTTTGGACAGCTTGCACATCATTCAAATCAGTCCCAAACTCACGGCCAAACAGCACATACCACAATACCATTTTCACTTAGCAATTTCCAGTTTTAACTTACAACGACAACAACACGTTTAATAACATTACTTTCACGATTCTTGGAACTGTTTTAGCATCATTTTTATTCTTACAACATCCCACAAATCATTTCAATTTCAACTTGAATCATTGCACTTCACTTTCACTATATGTTAGAACCCGTATTTTTGTACAGTGGAATAATCCGGATTTAATTATGATAAGTTAAGGACAAAAACATTATTTCGGGATACAAAGTCGGGATTCTTGACCTTCGATTTTATTTTGAGATATATGTGGTGCATGAATTTATTGGTATGGAACAATTAGGAAAATTTGGGACCAAAAGTGATAAAAATTGGAAGATAAAAATTATTCACAATTTCCATGGTTGGCCCACACAAATGGTGTTCAATTTTAATTGGTCCACCACATTGTGTGGGCCACAAACCATAAGAGATATTATGGGGACTTAAAAAGATGACCTTAAGTCATCTCCTCACCATTCTATACTTAGCAAAAAAAAAAAAAAAAAAAAACAAAAGTGGAAGAACCAAGGGGGAGCTCACGGCTAGGAGCAAGAAAACCAACCCCCATTTCTTTGCCTTCAAAAATTAATTTCTTGGTGTTAACCCACTATATTGAAGTCCCTAAGTAGCATGGAAGAGTTGTTTGGGTCATCTAACCATTCATTGTATCCAATTGCAAACCCTAGGCTATTGTAAAGTTGAAGAAGAAAAGGTAAGATTTGATTTTGTTTTTGCGTTATGAAGGTTATATCCATGTTGTAGTATGTTATAATGGAGGAAAATCATGAAATATGAAATGTTGGAGGTGAGTTGTGTATGTGGAGCTTGAGCCGTGTAAATGGGTGTTGTTGTGTTGTGATTGAAATTATGAATTAATGCCTAGTTATTTGATTATGATCATTGTAAGGTGAAGAACAATTTAATGCCCAAAGAGTCTTTTAGCTAATGTTTGGCATTTTATGGCTTATTTTTAGATCGTGGGCAGCCCGAATCATAGTTTGGACTTAGCTTGAGTTGGATCATATTGGAGAGCGTTTGAGGTATGTAAAGCAACCTTCCTTCTTTTGGCATGCCTTAGTTTCACATAGGCTAGATTAGAGCTTTAAGGGAATTCCAAATTCGAGATCCGAGCATGTTATGATCCATATATATATTCTTTGGCACTCTTATGTATGTTTTTATGAAATATGAACCATGATGTATTTGAAGTAATCGCTTTCCGAAATTCGCATAGAAAATGTTCACTTTAAGGAATTTTATAATCTCTGAATGCCATATTTTTCGCATAGAGGCTCGGATCGCTCCAATAATTTTTATAGGAGTTTGCTTGATGTATAATGGGTATGTTTTTCATAGGCGGGCTCAGTTCGGGTCTATATTCGTCCGTGGGTCCCGCGACGCCCTTTATGTAAATTCGACAACTTTGAATCAAAAAGTGATAATTATTATTCCGATTTCGAATATGACTATTTTACTTATCCTTCGGATTTATAATAATGATTTTATGCATATGATTCCTCACTACTCCGCTCGTGCCTACTATGATATCGTTCGCCGGTTCCCGGGCCGGTTCTGTTGTCGTGCGCTTTTTGATACATTCCGGTGTTGTGCTGTGTTTATGGTTCACCGTGCTCCTCGCTCGAGGGCCGGGTTCCACTTATGTTTGGCGTTATGCTGTGTTTGGTGTTATGCTGTGTTGTGGCGCCATCGACAGGCGGGCGACCACATTTTCCAGTGCCCTATGCATAATTTATACTTTGGAAATAAACATTTTGATATGTATTATTTTCTATATATCTGATTCGATTATTATTCAGATTTATTTCTGTACCTTCTGCTTTGCATACTCAGTACATATTTCGTACTGACCCCCTTCTCCGGGGGCTGCGTTTCATGCCCGCAGGTATAGACGCACAGCCTGGTGATCCACCTGTTTAGGACACCCTTTCTGCTATTCGGAGTGCTCCTCTCTTTCCGGAGCTTATACTTTTGGTATATATATATTTATTAGTGCATTTGTATATATTCGTTCATGGGTACGGCGGGGCCCTGTCCCGTCATATGATTATGTCGGTCTGTTTAGAGGTCTGTGGACATGTTTGTGGGTTAGGGTCTTTCTGTATGGATGTATGTACATGTCGTTTGGGCGATCCCATACGCAGAGGCGGCCGGTCCGCATATGTTGTTTGGGCGATCCTATACGCCGAGGCGGCCGGTCCGCATATGTTTATATATTGCTTGGTTAGCCCTGTGTGGCTTTTGTTGGTATTTTCTGCGTGTAGGGTATATTGGATAGTCCGTAAAACAAAGGAAACTCTGCCGAAATTTTCTGGAAATTACCTAAATTTGAAATAAAGTCTTGTCGGCTTCCGCCATATACTAGAATGAGTTGATAGAATTTGAGATAATATTTGATAGATGGGTTCGGGTGCCCAGATCGGGCACTAGTCACGGCCTATGGGGTTGGGTCGTGACAAAAGTGGTATCAGAGCGGTTTGTCCTCGGAGTGTCCACAGATCGTGTCTAGTAGAGTCTTGTTTATCGGTGTGTTGTGCACCACATCTATAAACAGGAGGCTACAGGACATTTAGGATGTTGTCTTTTCTTCTGATCTTAGATCGTGCGATAGAACTGTGCTATTAGGATGATTCTGTTTTGATCTGTTGTTGTTTTTCTTTCAGTGATGCCTCCGAAAAAGGCGACGACCGCCCAGAAGAAAAAGGGCGTAGTAGGAGAGACCAGCCGGGCTCAGAAGGGTACTCGGACCCTTGCTCAGATGATGCGTGATATTACGTCCCGGCCAGCCGACTCTGCTACGTCTTCATCGTCAGAGGAGTCTGGAGCAGCTTCACCATTAGCTCCAGGGGCTTCAGCTCCCGCGCCTCCAGCTCCTCAGCTAGGGGCGGAGGACAGGACACTGAGAGAGGCTGTGCAGTTATTGACCACTCTGGTAGCGGGACAGGCTCGCTGACGCGGGCGGAGAGATGATGATGATGACGATAGGCGTGACAGCCTGAGGGTTCGAGAGTTTCTATTATGTGGCCCTCTAGAGTTTTACGGGTCTAAGCCCGACGAGGACCCCCATGACTTTATTCGGGGGATGCGGCGCTTATTAGATTTGGTCAGGGCTTCAGAGACTGAGTCTGTTGAGTTGGCTTCGCATAGACTACGGGATGTTGTTGCTCACTGGTATGAGTCCTGGGAGCTATCCAGGGGTGAGGGTGCTACCCCAGCTACTTGGGACGGGTTCGTGACTGCTTTCACTCACCACTTTTTGCCCCCAGAGTTACGGCGGGCGCGGGTTGACCGATTTTTGCATCTGCAGCAGAGGGGTCGGAGCGTCCGTGAGTATAATATGGAGTTTGATTCTTTGGCCCGGTATGCACCTGCCATAGTAGCAGATATGGCCGATCGGATGCACAGATACGTGATGGGGTTAGACCGCTATTTGATTGATGGCTGTATGGCGGTGGCATTGCAGGCAGACATGGATATTGCCCGACTACAGGCTTATGCCCTGGGTATGGAGGACCGACATAGAGCTGATTATTCTAGCAGAGATCGGGACAGGAGGCCGCCCAAGAGGGCCAGATTCGCAGGTTATTCTGGAGATTCTCGAGGCGGACAGCCTCAGCAGCAGCAGTCAGGCAGACATCCTCCTCCGTCAGGCCGGGGTACACCCCCACAGTTTACCGGCAGGAGATCTGAGGGTGCCGGATATTCAGGGGCAGGCCCGAGCTCTAGGGCTTCAGGTTCACAGTTGGACAGAGGTTCCAGCAGTCAGATGAGGCCACCCAGACCTTTGTGTTCCTATTGTGGGAGACAGCACCCGGGAGAGTGTTTCCGAGCTACGGGTGCATGCTTTGTGTGCGGCCGTCAGGGCCATCATATGAGAGACTGTCCGGCTAGAGGTGGTACAGGCAGTTCAGCTCAGTCTACCGGGTCAGCCGGTGGTTCATCTTCAGCCTCGGTGGCGATGCGCCCTGCGGGGTGAGGTACTCCAGCACCAGCAGGCCGCGGCAGGGGTCGTGGCGGAGCTTCGGGTTCTGGCGGTCCTTCGAACCGCATTTATGCCTTAGCCAGCAGACAGGACCAGGAGGCTTCGCCTAATGTCGTCACAGGTATATTACTGGTTTTCTCTCGTGATGTGTATGCATTGATTGATCCTGGTTCTACATTATCATTTATATCTCCACTCGTTGCTGATAAAATTGGGATAGAATCCGAACCGATAGATCCTTTTGAGGTAGCTACACCAGTAGGGGATTCTGTTATAGCCAGTCAGATTTATAAAGATTGTTCCGTGATTATCTGTGGCCGCTGCACTAAGGCGGATTTGGTAGAGTTAGATATGATCGAGTTTGACGTGATTATGGGTATGGATTGGCTAGCCTCTTGCTATGCTAATGTTGATTGTCAAAAGAAGATAGTCCGATTCCAATTCCCAGGGGAGCCAGTTATAGAGTGGGCAGGTAATACAGTATCACCGAGGGGTAAGTTTATTTCATACCTCAAGGCTGAGAAAATGATCAGAAAGGGGTATATTTATCATCTGGTCCGTGTTCATGATTTAGAGGCAGAGGCACCGACTCTTCAGTCAGTCCCAGTGGTTAATGAATTTGTAGATGTATTCCCAGATGAGCTTCCGGGTCTTCCTCCCGAACGGGAGATAGAGTTTGCTATTGATCTGTTGCCAGACACTCAGCCTATCTCTATTCCTCCGTACAGAATGGCACTTGCAGAATTGAAAGAATTGAAAGAGCAGCTGAGAGATTTATTGAAGAAGGGTTTCATTCGGCCTAGTGCGTCACCCTGGGGAGCTCCGGTATTATTTGTGAGGAAGAAAGACGGCTCGCTGCGGATGTGCATTGATTATCGGCAGTTGAATAAGGTAACCATCAAGAATAAATATCCCCTCCCCAGGATTGATGATTTGTTTCATCAGCTGCAGGGTGCCAGGTACTTCTCGAAGATAGACCTGCGATCGGGTTACCATCAGGTACGGGTACGAGAGGCTGATATTCCCAAGACAGCATTCAGGACCCGATATGGGCACTATGAGTTCAGAGTTATGTCTTTTGGGCTGACAAATGCCCCAGCAGTATTTATGGACCTGATGAATCGGGTGTTCAGACCGTTCTTGGATATGTTTGTGATCGTATTTATCGATGATATTCTGGTTTATTCTCGGTCAGAGGCAGAGCATGCGGACCATTTGAGGACGGTACTTGGCACACTTCGGCACCAGGAATTATATGCTAAATTTTCTAAGTGTGAATTCTGGTTATCTTCAGTGGCACTTCTGGGACATATTATTGGGGCTGATGGCGTCCGGGTGGATACCCAGAAGATCGAGGCCGTAAAGAATTGGCCTAGACCTACGACGCCGACAGAGGTGCGTAGCTTTCTGGGATTGGCTGGTTATTATCGAAGATTCGTGGAGAAGTTTGCTTCCATTTCAGCGCCTTTGACAAGGCTGACTCAGAAGGGAGCTAAGTTTCAGTGGTCAGATGCTTGCGAGCGTAGCTTCCAGTTGCTGAAAGAGAAGTTAACTACGGCTCCAGTCCTGACTGTTCCGGAGGGTCCAGATGGGTATGTGATTTATTGTGATGCCTTTGGTATTGGTTTGGGATGTGTGTTGATGCAGCACGGCAGGGTGATAGCTTATGCTTCCCAGCAGCTCAGAAAACATGAAAAGAATTATCCTACTCACGATTTGGAGCTGGCCGCGGTCATTCATGCTTTGAAGATGTGGAGACATTATTTATATGGGGTTCACGTTGACATTTATACAGATCATAAGAGCCTTCAGTACATCTTTAGGCAAAAGGAGCTGAACTTGCGGCAGCGGAGGTGGTTAGAGTTGCTGAAAGATTATGATGATGACATTCTCTACCATCCTGGGAAAGCTAATGTTGTGGCGGATGCACTCAGCCGCAAGTCTATGGGCAGCCTAGCAGACGTGCCATTAGAGAGTAAAGAAATGGTTCGCGATATTCATCAGTTGGCTAGTCTTGGAGTTCGCTTGGCTGATTCTGGAGATGTTGGGGTTTCTGTTCGAGGTATTGCTGAGTCCTCTATTACAGAAGATATTAAGCGGCATCAGTATGAGGATCCTATTCTGGCACAGTACAGAGACGCAGCGCTGGCACAAGAGAAGACTCCGTTTGAGATGTCACCTAATGGAGTGTTATTTCACAGAGGCAGATTGTGTGTACCTGACGTTGCAGGGTTGCGGCGACAGGTTATGGGCGAGGCACATTACGCCCGATATTCTGTTCACCCAGGGTCGACGAAGATGTACCATGATATCAGATGCCTATATTGGTGGGACGGTATGAAAAGAGATATAGCAGAGTTCGTTGCTCAGTGTCCAAATTGCCAGCAGGTTAAGATTGAGCACCAGAAGCCCGGTGGGCTATTGCAGGAGATGGAGATACCGACGTGGAAGTGGGAGATCATTAATATGGACTTTATTACAGGTCTACCTCGCACTCCACGGAGGTATGATTCTATTTGGGTTATTGTTGATCGGCTGACGAAATCAGCCCATTTTCTTCCGGTTCGGACCACCTATTCAGCTGAGGATTATGTCAGGCTTTATGTCAGGGAGATTGTACGACTTCATGGAGTTCCTGTGTCTGTTATTTCAGATAGAGGTGCCCAGTTTACAGCTAAGTTCTGGAGATCGTTTCAGGAGGGATTGGGGACCCAGGTGAGCCTTCCATCCCCAGTCCGACGGACAGGCCAAGCGCACTATTCAGACATTGGAAGATATGTTGCGTGCCTGTGTTATTGATTTCAGGGGTAGCTGGGACGACCATTTACCGCTTGTTGAGTTTGCGTATAATAACAGCTACCACTCCAGTATTCAGATGGCACCATATGAGGCTTTGTATGGCAGGAAGTGTAGATCACCGATCGGTTGGTTTGATGTTGGGGAGACTGAGTTGATTGGCCCAGATGTGGTCCAGCAGGCCGTGGATAAGGTGAAACTTATTCGAGAAAGATTGTTGGCAGCCTAGAGCCGACAGAAATCTTATGCCGATAAGCGACGTCGACCGTTAGAGTTTCAGATTGGCGATTGGGTGTTCCTGAAAGTGTCACCGATGAAAGGTGTTATGCGATTTGGCAAGAAAGGAAAGATCAGTCCGAGATATATTGGGCCCTATCTGATTATTCGCAAAATAGGCAAGGTGGCCTACGAATTGGATTTGCCAGCTGACTTGGGAGCGGTACACCCGGTATTTCATGTTTCTATGCTTCGTAAGTGTATTGGTGACCCTTCCAGAGTCTTTCCTGTAGATGACATTCAGGTCACAGAGGAGCTATCTTATGAGGAGCAGCCTATAGCCATATTGGATCGCCAGGTAAAAAGGTTGCGGAACAAAGATATGGCTTCTGTTAAAGTGCTGTGGCGGAACAATAACCGAGAGGAAATGACCTGGGAAGCTGAGGAGCATATGAAGAAGAAGTATCCTCATTTATTTTCAGAGCCTACAGGTAATCCAATTCTCTATTTGACTATGTTGTTTGATAAATGAATCGTTGATCAATGATTGTATTGTTGTGATAGTTAGTAAGGAAACTTCCCCAAATTGTTGTATGACCGGTAAGGTTAATCTGACATTCGAGAACGAATGTTCTAAAGGGGGGGGGAGGATGTTAGAACCCGTATTTTTGTACAGTGGAATAATCCGGATTTAATTATGATAAGTTAAGGACAAAAAAATTATTTCGGGATACAAAGTCGGGATTCTTGACCTTCGATTTTATTTTGAGATATATGTGGTGCATGAATTTATTGGTATGGAACAATTAGGAAAATTTGGGACCAAAAGTGATAAAAATTGGAAGATAAAAATTATTCACAATTTCCATGGTTGGCCCACACAAATGGTGTTCAATTTTAATTGGTCCACCACATTGTGTGGGCCACAAACCATAAGAGATATTATGGGGACTTAAAAAGATGACCTTAAGTCATCTCCTCACCATTCTATACTTAGCAAAAAAAAAAAAAAAACAAAACAAAAGTGGAAGAACCAAGGGGGAGCTCACGGCTAGGAGCAAGAAAACCAACCCCCATTTCTTTGCCTTCAAAAATTAATTTCTTGGTGTTAACCCACTATATTGAAGTCCCTAAGTAGCGTGGAAGAGTTGTTTGGGTCATCTAACCATTCATTGTATCCAATTGCAAACCCTAGGCTATTGTAAAGTTGAAGAAGAAAAGGTAAGATTTGATTTTGTTTTTGCGTTATGAAGGTTATATCCATGTTGTAGTATGTTATAATGGAGGAAAATCATGAAATATGAAATGTTGGAGGTGAGTTGTGTATGTGGAGCTTGAGCCGTGTAAATGGGTGTTGTTGTGTTGTGATTGAAATTATGAATTAATGCCTAGTTATTTGATTATGATCATTGTAAGGTGAAGAACAATTTAATGCCCAAAGAGTCTTTTAGCTAATGTTTGGCATTTTATGGCTTATTTTTAGATCGTGGGCAGCCCGAATCATAGTTTGGACTTAGCTTGAGTTGGATCATATTGGAGAGCGTTTGAGGTATGTAAAGCAACCTTCCTTCTTTTGGCATGCCTTAGTTTCACATAGGCTAGATTAGAGCTTTAAGGGAATTCCAAATTCGAGATCCGAGCATGTTATGATCCATATATATATTCTTTGGCACTCTTATGTATGTTTTTATGAAATATGAACCATGATGTATTTGAAGTAATCGCTTTCCGAAATTCGCATAGAAAATGTTCACTTTAAGGAATTTTATAATCTCTGAATGCCATATTTTTCGCATAGAGGCTCGGATCGCTCCAATAATTTTTATAGGAGTTTGCTTGATGTATAATGGGTATGTTTTTCATAGGCGGGCTCAGTTCGGGTCTATACTCGTCCGTGGGTCCCGCGACGTCCTTTATGTAAATTCGACAACTTTGAATCAAAAAGTGATAATTATTATTCCGATTTCGAATATGACTATTTTACTTATCCTTCAGATTTATAATAATGATTTTATGCATATGATTCCTCACTACTCCGCTCGTGCCTACTATGATATCGTTCGCCGGTTCCCGGGCCGGTTCTGTTGTCGTGCGCTTTTTGATACATTCCGGTGTTATGCTGTGTTTATGGTTCACCGTGCTCCTCGCTCGAGGGCCGGGTTCCACTTATGTTTGGCGTTATGCTGTGTTTGGTGTTATGCTGTGTTGTGGCGCCATCGACAGGCGGACGACCACATTTTCCAGTGCCCTATGCATAATTTATACTTTGGAAATAAACATTTTGATATGTATTATTTTCTATATATCTGATTCGATTATTATTCAGATTTATTTCTGTACCTTCTGCTTTGCATACTCAGTACATATTTCGTACTGACCCCCTTCTCCGGGGGCTGCGTTTCATGCCCGCAGGTACAAACGCACAGCCTGGTGATCCACCTGTTTAGGACACCCTTTCTGCTATTCGGAGTGCTCCTCTCTTTCCGGAGCTTATACTTTTGGTATATATATATTTATTAGTGCATTTGTATATATTCGTTCATGGGTACGGCGGGGCCCTGTCCCGTCATATGATTATGTCGGTCTGTTTAGAGGTCTGTGGACATGTTTGTGGGTTAGGGTCTTTCTGTATGGATGTATGTACATGTCGTTTGGGCGATCCCATACGCAGAGGCGGCCGGTCCGCATATGTTGTTTGGGCGATCCTATACGCCGAGGCGGCCGGTCCGCATATGTTTATATATTGCTTGGTTAGCCCTGTGTGGCTTTTGTTGGTATTATCTGCGTGTAGGGTATATTGGATAGTCCGTAAAACAAAGGAAACTCTGCCGAAATTTTCTGGAAATTACCTAAATTTGAAATAAAGTCTTGTCGGCTTCCGCCATATACTAGAATGAGTTGATAGAATTTGAGATAATATTTGATAGATGGGTTCGGGTGCCCAGATCGGGCACTAGTCACGGCCTATGGGGTTGGGTCGTGACACTATATGTTCATAACAACATTCAACATTCAACATACACTAATTCACTTCTAACTTTAAAACAGTCCACGGTTTTTGGACTGCTTGTATACTTCAACATGATTTGTTTCTTTAACACCTCAATTCACATATTCAATATGCATACAATACACCACAATTTCAATAACAACAACAATCAAAACTTGGCACAAAATAGTCCACAATCCCCCTAAAACAGTCCCTTTACACGGCTTCAGCACCATTCCAACAACTTCATGATTTTCATCCATTTATCCATACTACAACACATTCAATCCACTTCCAATACATGTACAAGAAGATTAAACATGATTCCATTAAAGGCTACAACACACGGCTCATTTAAATTTTAAGAAACACAGTCCAATACCAACATGCAACATCATAAACCAACTTCTACAATCTTTGTTCATTTACATATGTTGATACACATGCAATTCATCAACAATACATGCAAAATGAAACCAACCATGGCTTCACCAAGCTCACGGCTCACCCCCTACTTCAACCACAACAACAATCCAACAACAACATGCATGAATTATACATTCAAATCATCATGCAACACAAGAACAATGATCATTCTTACCTTGTAACTACACTTCAATCGGCTATCCTTCACTTTCACTTCTTGAATTTTAACACTTGTTCTTGCTATATCAATGGATGCTACACGTTAATATACCTTGAATGGAGTTGGCGTGCTTAGGAAACACTGAATTCTTGATCAACTTGGAGAGCCAAGTTCTGGCCGTGAGCTTCAAGAGCATGCATGGCATGTTTATGGTTTCTTCTTCCCTTGAAACATAATGGTGAATGTGTAGAACACTTTAGGGGTTTAATGGTGAGAAATAAATGGAAGATCTGGCCGTTTTTTGGTGGTGGAACAACCATGGAAGGCCGTGGCTCTCTTTCCTCTTCACTTGGTGAAGATGAGAGCCTTTCTCTTTCTAAGTTCACTTGGTAGGATTGGGAAATGTGTTGTGCATGCTACTTTGGTCAACAAGGAGACCATTTTGCTGCCCAAGAAGGTTTTACACGTTCCCCCAACTAAGCATGGGCAAAAATATGATTTTGTCATGTGTTTGTGGGGCCCACACGGCAACTAGTGAAACATTTGTGAACATTTAAGTCTTAATACTCAGCCCAACTTGCATCGTCCATATCTCCTTACCCCGATATCATTTTGATGAACGTTTTGCTGTATTGAAAACTAGACTCGATGAAATTCATTTTAGGCTTTTGAAACATCTTAAAACTCCTCATATACTAGGAGATATGCCTCCTACAATATAGGCTAAAATTGGGTCCGAGATTTTACTGAAATTGTTCCGATTCATTTCGTTTAACTTCTTATCCTCTTCCAACCTCATGTAACCTCTTATACATACATATACACACTTATATACATCAATAAAAATCCATATACACGTCTCGAAGGGTCCGGAGAATCACAATAACCTTAAACATAACTAGAGAACTCACAAAGCTTTGACGAAACTCTAATCGCAAAAGTATATTCATATCTTTTGTCCATCCTCTATATCATTACTAATAATCTCAAATACTTTAAAAGGTCACTCGCATTACCTCATATACATACTCATAGCGCGATTTCAAATCCTTTAGGTAACCGTGTCACCTTGGGATACTTAAGGAAATCATATATATAACGATATTCTTACTAACTCGACTAACTTTCCTTGAACCTTCTTAACTCATTCTTTCTTGTTTTAGTACAAGTAGCACGGATTATTATGGAGTGTAACATTCTTCCCCCCTTAGGAACATTCGTCCTCGAATGTTACATTAGTGTTGTATAAGCATACTTAACCTTTTACCCTTCCTAGTAAATCTCATGCTTCACTACCTCACAGCTTGTCTTACCAATACATTTGCATCCGTCACAATTCATTTTCCTCTGTACTCTCATCTTAATCATACTACTACTTCTTTTACTATAAAATCATCATAATTTATCCCTGCTTATCAATTCAGTCGGTACCTTACTATAACACTTTATCAAGATTTGCCGGTCTTTTCTAAATCATCTCTTAGTATCATAAACCCTTTCCAAATTCTTCTTTTTACCATATCGAAATCGAATTCCTAATTACTATTTCCATCGATTCGGCAGTCGGCTTATTTCTCGAGGTCAGCCGTATTGGCAACTTAGTCAAATCCTATCCTTACTATTGACACAACCTTTCAAAACATATTACAAACCTATATCTAATTCTCTTTTTCAATTTCTGGGAAAATTTGGGCAGAGTTTTCTCTGTACTTCTTACTATCCCAAAACGCGCACGCAGAAAATACCAACAATGCCTCACAGGGCCAACATTTATACGTACATATATCATATCGTATCATAGCTACACAGGGCTCCCAATATCAACAACAATATGAAAATGATGAACATACCTCGTATGCCCAACTCAAACTGCACCTGTTAGTTTCTCTTTCAATTTTCAACTTTACATTTCAATCGTACTTCCATACCTTACTCGACATATACCTTTCGTACCTTTGCTTACCTGCGTACTTTGGAACTTCCAATATCATCAATCACTTTCTTCCGTCGATGCTGTTCTTCAGTTGAAATCAAGGGTTAGCATAAAGAATTTCACTTCCTATGGATTGGGCTCTATCGCACAATCTAATATTCAAAGAAAGGTAACACCCTAAATTTCCTATAGCCTCCTGTTGATAGACGTGGTGCACAACACATCGATAAACAAGACTCTACTAGACACAGTCTGTAGACACTCCGAGGAAGGACCGCTCTGATACCACTTCTGTCACGACCCAACCCCGTAGGCCGTGACTAGTGCCCGAGTTGGACACTCATATTATCTGTTAACTATAATCATTTGTATTCAGCATATCATGAACTTATTTGTATGAAAACGGCAGGATGTTATTTAAAGCTGTCACGATTCTGTATGTCATAAGCACCTGTCTCCTGAGGAGTTACCATTTTCAACAACAACATATATTTATATATACGCAAGCCGACAAGGCTGCCACTACACAAAACATTCCAAACATACATACATATGCAAGCCGACAAGGCTGCCATCACGAATGGGTACGCCCCAAACATAAGTCATGTTCATACAACGCAACAACAACTATACACAGACCCACACAGATGTCCACAGACCTCTAAGAGTAGTGATAGTATCATATGACGGGATAGGGCCCCGCCATACCCCGAATAAACACATACATATAGGACAAAAGGGAGTTATACCACAAGCTAGGCTCCGGAACAAAGGAGCACTTCAAAGTAGCTGAATAAGTATCCTAAGCTGGCGGATCTCCAAAACGAGCGTCTGTACCTGCGGGCATGAACGCAGCCCCCCGAAGAAAGGGGGTCAATACGGAATATGTACTGAGTATGTAAAGCATGAAATATAGTAATGGACTCATACTGAGACAAGGTGTATAGGACCCAATGCAACAAACAGAATTTCATAAAATTTGCCTTTGAACATATTTCATCTGTATCATTCTCATTTCAATATCAATGTAGAGTGTTGTAATCAAAGCTGCATAATCATTCTGTATATAACATATATAACGTGTCCTGGCCCTTTAGTAAGGGACTCGGTAATTAAAATCATAGCATCATAAACATAAACAAATACGTGTCCCGGCCCTCTAGTGAGGGACTCGGTAATTAAGGAATATATGCCCTCCTGGCCACCATCTCCATATCATATCATCATATCATCATATATATATAGCGTGTCCCGGCCCTCTAGTGAGGGACTCGGTGAGTAATATAGTAAATATGCGCACGAAAACGTATCCTGGCCCGGGACTCAGTGAAGGCTATAGCGGTAAGCACGAGCAGAATAATAAGCAACCACATATATGCAATTCATCTTTTGAGACTCAATAGATAAGCAACTAACCAGCTCTATAGTGATGGGATAATAATCATATTCAATTCTTTTTAAATCTCATAACCAACTACAACAAAAAACGTTTCAGATTTCATGTACATGTATCAATTTAACATAGTGTGGCTTTTGAAAGTCAAGTATACCTCTAGTTGTGCGATTCTTTAAGAGTAGGAACTTCTATGCATCATTCATTAGTCAATCACATAGTAGGCTTGTGACAATAACATTACAGAATGAAAGAATCACAAATCATGCTTGGAACTAGAGAGTAGAGTTTACCCCAAGGTTCATATCATTTCATACTTACGTCTAGGACATGCCAAAAGAAAGAAGGAATAGGCTTTACATACCTTTAGCGTTTAGTCGTATTATAACTTTTACTTGATGCCCAAAAACACTTATCCTATATCAAGATATCAAGAGCTACAATTAGTCTACAAAGGAATTTAATACGTATTTTGACGCTCACAATCCCTTTCTAACATTTAAACGACGTTTCGTTCGCATTCAAACCAACTAGTGCTACAAGCTAACATTGCTAATCATTCTTTCATATATCAATCCAAACTTGTTTAACATGACTTAGGGGACTTTGGACAGCTTGCACATCATTCAAATCAGTCCCAAACTCACGGCCAAACAGCACATACCACAATACCATTTTCACTTAGCAATTTTCCAGTTTTAACTTACAACGACAACAACACGTTTAATAACATTACTTTCACGATTCTTGGAACTGTTTTAGCATCATTTTTATTCTTACAACAGCCCACAAATCATTTCAATTTCAACTTGAATCATTGCACTTCACTTTCACTATATGTTCATAACAACATTCAACATTCAACATACACTAATTCACTTCTAACTTTAAAACAGTCCACGGTTTTGGACTGCTTGTATACTTCAACATGATTCGTTTCTTTAACACCTCAATTCACATATTCAATATGCATACAATACACCACAATTTCCATAACAACAACAATCAAAACTTGGCACAAAACAGTCCACAATCCCCCTAAAGCAGTCCCCTTACACGGCTTCAGCACCATTCCAACAACTTCATGATTTTCATCCATTTATCCATACTACAACACATTCAATCCACTTCCAATACATGTACAAGAAGATTAAACATGATTCCATTAAAGTCTACAACACACGGCTCATTTAAAATTTAAGAAAAACAGTCCAATACCAACATGCAACATCATAAACTAACTTCTACAATCTTTGTTCATTTACATATGTTGACACACATTCAATTCATCAACAATACATGCAAAATGAAACCAACCATGGCTTCACCAAGCTCACGGCTCACCCCCTACTTCAACCAAAACAACAATCCAACAACAACATGCATGAATTATACATTCAAATCATCATGCAACACAAGAACAATGATCATTCTTACCTTGTAACTACACTTCAATCGGCTATCCTTCACTTTCACTTCTTGAATTTTAACACTTGTTCTTGCTATATCAATGAATGCTACACGTTAATATACCTTCAATGGAGTTGGCTTGCTTAGGAAAAACGGAATTCTTGATCAACTTGGAGAGCCAAGTTCTTGCCGTGAGCTTCAAGAGCATGCATGGCATGTTTATGGTTTCTTCTTCCCTTGAAACATAATGGTGAATGTGTAGAACACTTTAGGGGTTTAATGGTGAGAAAGAAATGGAAGAGCTGGCCGTTGTTTGGTGGTGGAACAGCCATGGAAGGCCGTGGCTCTCTTTCCTCTTCACTTGGTGAAGATGAGAGCCTTTCTCTCTCTAAGTTCACTTGCTGGGATTGGAAAATGAGTTGTGCATGCTACTTTGGTCAAAAGGGAGACCATTTTGCTGCCCAAGAAGGTCTTACACGTTCCCCCAACTAAGCATGGGCAAAAATCTGATTTTGTCATGTGTTTGTGGGGCCCACACGGCCACTAGTGAAAAATTTGTGAACATTTAAGTCTTAATACTCAGCCCAACTTGCATCGTCCATATCTCCTTACCCCGATATCATTTTGACGAACGTTTTGCTGCATTGAAACCTAGACTCGATGAACTTCATTTTAGGCTTTTGAAACATCTTAAAACTCCTCATATACTAGGAGATATGCCTCCTACAATATAGGCTAAAATCGGGTCCGAGATTTTACTGAAATTGTTCCGATTCATTTCGTTTAACTTCTTATCCTCTTCCAACCTCATGTAACCTCTTATACATACATATACACACTTATATACATCAATAAAAATCCATATACACGTCTCGAAGGGTCCGGAGAATCACAATAACCTTAAACATATCTAGAGAACTCACAAAGCTTTGACGAAACTCCAATCGCAAAAGTATATTCATATCTTTTGTCCATCCTCTATATCGTTACTAATAATCTCAAATACTTTAAAAGGTCACTCGCATTACCTCATATACATACTCATAGCGCGATTTCAAATCCTTTAGGTAACCGTGTCACCTTGGGATACTTAAGGAAACCATATATATAACGATATTCTTACTAACTCGACTAACTTTCCTTGAACCTTCTTAACTCATTCTTTCTTGTTTTAGTACAAGTAGCACGGATTATTATGGAGTGTAACATTCTTCCTCCCTTAGGAACATTCGTCCTCGAATGTTACATTAGTGTTGTATAAGCATACTTAACCTTTTACCCTTCCTAGTAAATCTTATGCTTCACTACCTCACAACTTGTATTACCAATACGTTTGCATCCGTCACAATTCATTTTCCTCTGTACTCTCATCTTAATCATACTACTACTTCTTTTACTATAAAATCATCATAATTTATCCCTGCTTATCAATTCAGTCGGTACCTTACTATAACACTTTATCAAGATTTGCCGGTCTTTTCTAAATCATCTCTTAGTATCATAAACCCTTTCCAAATTCTTCTTTTTACCATATCGAAATCGACTTCCTAATTACTATTTCCATCGATTCGGCAGTCGGCTTATTTCTCGAGGTCAGCCGTATTGGCAACTTAGTCAAATCCTATCGTTACTATTGACACAACCTTTCAAAACATATTACAAACCTATATCTAATTCTCTTTTTCAATTTCTGGGAAAATTTGGGCAGAGTTTTCTCTGTACTTCTTACTATCCCAAAACGCGCACGCAGAAAATACCAACAATGCCTCACAGGGACAACATTTATACGTACATATATCATATCGTATCATAGCTACACAGGGCTCCCAATATCAACAACAATATGAAAATGATGAACATACCTCGTATGCCCAACTCAAACTGCACCTGTTAGTTTCTCTTTCAATTTTCAACTTTACATTTCAATCGTACTTCCATACCTTACTCGACATATACCTTTCGTACCTTTGCTTACCTGCGTACTTTGGAACTTCCAATATCATCAATCACTTTCTTCCGTCGATGCTGTTCTTCAGTTGAAATCAAGGGTTAGCATAAAGAATTTCACTTCCTATGGATTGGGCTCTATCGCACGATCTAAGATTCAAAGAAAGGTAACACCCTAAATGTCCTGTAGCCTCCTGTTGATAGACGTGGTGCACAACACATCGATAAACAAGACTCTACTAGACACGGTCTGTAGACACTCCGAGGAAGGACCGCTCTGATACCACTTCTGTCACGACCCAACCCCGTAGTCCGTGACTAGTGCCCGAGTTGGACACTCATATTATCTGTTAACTATAATCATGTGTATTCAGCATATCATGAACTTATTTGTATGAAAACGGCAGGATGTTATTTAAAGCTGTCACGATTCTGTATGTCATAAGCACCTGTCTCCTGAGGAGTTACTATTTTCAACAACAACATATATTTATATATACGCAAGCCGACAAGGCTGCCACTACACGAAACATTCCCAACATACATACATATGCAAGCCGACAAGGCTGCCATCACGAATGGGTACGTCCCAAACATAAGTCATGTTCATACAACGCAACAACAACTATACACAGACCCACACAGATGTCCACAGACCTCTAAGAGTAGTGATAGTATCATATGACGGGATAGGGCCCCGCCGTACCCCGAATAAACACATACATATAGGACAAAAGGGAGTTATACCACAAACTAGGCTCCGGAACAAAGGAGCACTTCAAAGTAGCTGAATAAGTATCCTAAGCTGGCGGATCTCCAAAACGAGCGTCTGTACCTGCGGGCATGAACGCAGCCCCCCGAAGAAAGGGGGTCAGTACGGAATATGTACTGAGTATGTAAAGCATGAAATATAGTAATGGACTCATACTGAGACAAAGTGTATAGGACCCAGTGCAACAAACAGAATTTCATAAAATTTGCCTTTGAACATATTTCATCTGTATCATTCTCATTTCAATATCAATGTAGAGTGTTGTAATCAAAGCTGCATAATCATTCTGTATATAACATATATAACGTGTCCTGACCCTTTAGTAAGGGACTCGGCAATTAAAATCATAGCATCATAAACATAAACAAATACGTGTCCCGGCCCTCTAGTGAGGGACTCGGTAATTAAGGAATATATGCCCTCCTGGCCACCATCTCCATATCATATCATCATATCATCATATCATCATATATATATATAGCGTGTCCCAGCCCTCTAGTGAGGGACTCGGTGAGTAATATAGTAAATATGCGCACGAAAACGTGTCCTGGCCCGGGACTCAGTGAAGGATATAGCGGTAAGCACGAGCAGAATAATAAGCAACCACATATATGCAATTCATCTTTTGAGACTCAATAGATAAGCAACTAACCAACTCTATAGTGATGGGATAATAATCATATTCAATTCTTTTTAAATCTCATAACCAACTACAACAAGAAACGTTTCAGATTTCATGTACATGTATCAATTTAACATAGTGTGGCTTTTGAAAGTCAAGTATACCTCTAGTTGTGCGATTATTTAAGAGTAGGAACTTCTATACATCATTCATTAGTCAATCATATAGTAGGCTCGTGACAATAACATTACAGAATGAAAGAATCACAAATCATGCTTGGAACTAGAGAGTAGAGTTTACCCCAAGGTTCATATCATTTCATACTTACGTCTAGGACATGCCAAAAGAAAGAAGGAATAGGCTTTACATACCTTTAGCATTTAGTCGTATTATAACTTGTACTTGCTGCCCAAAAACACTTATCCTATATCAAGATATCAAGAGCTACAATTAGTTTACAAAGGAATTTAATACGTATTTTGACGCTCACAATCCCTTTCTAACATTTAAACGACGTTTCGTTCGCATTCAAACCAACTAGTGCTACAAGCTAACATTGCTAATCATTCTTTCATATATCAATCCAAACTTGTTTAACATGACTTAGGGGACTTTGGACAGCTTGCACATCATTAAAATCAGTCCCAAACTCACAGCCAAACAACACATACCACAATACCATTTTCACTTAGCAATTTTCCAGTTTTAACTTACAACGACAACAACACGTTTAATAACATTACTTTCACGATTCTTGGAACTGTTTTAGCATCATTTTTATTCTTACAACAGCCCACAAATCATTTCAATTTCAACTTGAATCATTACACTTCACTTTCACTATATGTTCATAACAACATTCAACATTCAACATACACTAATTCACTTCTAACGTTAAAACAGTCCACGGTTTTGGACTGCTTGTATACTTCAACATGATTCGTTTCTTTAACACCTCAATTCACATATTCAATATGCATACAATACACCACAATTTCCATAACAACAACAATCAAAACTTGGCACAAAACAGTCCACAATCCCCCTAAAACAGTCCCCTTACACGGCTTCAGCACCATTCCAACTACTTCATGATTTTCATCCATTTATCCATACTACAACACATTCAATCCACTTCCAATACATGTACAAGAAGATTAAACATGATTCCATTAAAGCCTACAACACACGGCTCATTTAAATTTTAAGAAAAACAGTCCAATACCAACATGCAACATCATAAACCAACTTCTACAATCTTTGTTCATTTACATATGTTGACACACATTCAATTCATCGACAATACATGCAAAATGAAACCAACCATGGCTTCACCAAGCTCACGGCTCACCCCCTACTTCAATGACAACAACAATCCAACAACAACATGCATGAATTATACATTCAAATCATCATGCAACACAAGAACAATGATCATTCTTACCTTGTAACTACACTTCAATCGGCTAGCCTTCACTTTCACTTCTTGAATTTTAACACTTGTTCTTGCTATATCAATGGATGCTACACGTTAATATACCTTCAATGGAGTTGTCTTGCTTAGGAAAAACTGAATTCTTGATCAACTTGGAGAGCCAAGTTCTGGCCGTGAGCTTTAAGAGCATGCATGGCATGTTTATGGTTTCTTCTTCCCTTGAAACATAATGGTGAATGTGTAGAACACTTTAGGGGTTTAATGGTGAGAAATAAATGGAAGAGCTGGCCGTTTTTTGGTGGTGGAACAGCCATGGAAGGCCGTGGCTCTCTTTCCTCTTCACTTGGTGAAGATGAGAGCCTTTCTCTCTCTAAGTTCACTTGGTGGGATTGGGAAATGAGTTGTGCATGCTACTTTGGTCAACAAGGAGACCATTTTGCTGCCCAAGAAGTTCTTACACGTTCCCCCAACTAAGCATGGGCAAAAATCTGATTTTGTCATGTGTTTGTGGGGCCCACACGGCCACTAGTGAAAAATTTGTGAACATTTAAGTCTTAATACTCAGCCCAACTTGCATCGTCAATATCTCCTTACCCCAATATAATTTTGACGAACGGTTTGCTGAATTGAAAACTAGACTCGATGAACTACAGTTTAGGCTTTTGAAACATCTTAAAACTCCTCATATACTAGGAGATATGCCACCTACAATATAGGCTAAAATCGGGTCCGAGATTTTACTGAAATTGTTCCGATTCATTTCGTTTAACTTCTTATCCTCTTCCAACCTCATGTAACCTCTTATACATACATATACACACTTATATACATCAATAAAAATCCATATACACGTCTCGAAGGGTCCGGAGAATCACAATAACCTTAAACATAACTTGAGAACTCACAAAGCTTTGACGAAACTCCAATCGCAAAAGTATATTCATATCTTTTGTCCATCCTCTATATCGTTACTAATAATCTCAAATACTTTAAAAGGTCACTCGCATTACCTCATATACATACTCATAGCGCGATTTCAAATCCTTTAGGTAACCGTGTCACCTTGGGATACTTAAGGAAACCATATATATAACGATATTCTTACTAACTCGACTAACTTTCCTTGAACCTTCTTAACTCATTTTTTCTTGTTTTAGTACAAGTAGCACGGATTATTATGGAGTGTAACAAAAACAGAATAAACCAGGAGGTGGAAAGAATATATCTGAGATCGAATATCTTCTATACGAATATCCAAGAATGGTTATGCAACTTATGAATATTTGTACGTTAATCAAGCTAAGTGAGTGAGTGCCTGATAAGGAGAAGTAAGGATTCAATAATAACAATATAGTTATGATATTTTGGATACGATATAGAAAAATGCGGAGACGGTTTAAACCAAGTTACCAGGATAGAGTCAGTACTAAGGGCAAGTAGAAGTTAATCAGGGTTGAATCAAAGACCCCTCCAGATATTGATTGTAAGATAATTGAGAGAAGTCAAGGAAAAACATAGAGATTGGTGAAATGTCATGAAGGTATTTCTTGAGCTAACGTGCGTATTTTCATATGTCCTCATAAAGATTATGACCTAATGAGGGACGGAAAGTTAAGAGCAAACCGCGGAGAAAGGGAAATAGAAGAATTTGAATTAAAGGCAAAAGAGTGGCACGAGGTAATATGTCTAAAGTATGACAAGTCAAATTAAGGAAATTATGGAATGATTTAAGCAGGACGATCAGGACCAGGTAAAGTTATATCTCAAGGAAGTAGTGAGATTTCACAAGTGTTCACATCTATTATATCGGACAGAGGGCATAGTGTATAGTAATTTCTGGAAATCTTTTCGGAAGAAATTGAGGACACAAATAAGTCTTAGCACAACATTAGCTTTTAACTGACGGACAGGCTAAGCGTGTCATCAAAGGCAGCAAGAATGGACACTTGCCATTTGTTGAGTTTACTGGTAATAATAGCCGCCGTTCTAGCATTCAGAAGACGTCGTATAAGACTCTGTATGGCAAGAGGTGTGCGCCATTACTTGGCTGGTTAATAGTGACAAGGCTATGTTACTTGGCACGGATATAACTCGACGAACAGTTGACAAAGTCAAACTCATTCGAGAACGACTATTAGCAGTTCAGAGTCGACAGAAATTATACGCAGATGACCGACGTCGACATTTAGAGTCCAAGTCGGTGATTGGGTACTTCTAAAAGTATCTCATATGAAGGGCGTTACGAGATTCGGCAGGAAAAGAAAGCTCAGTCGAGATGTATGGGACCTCATCAAATCATTTGTAAGGTAGGCAAGATTGCCTGTGAATTAGACCTACCATCTAACCTAGAGGCGGTACATCTAGTGCTCCACGTAGCTATGCTTTACAAATGCATTAGTGACCCTTCCAGAATGTTTCCCGTGGAGGACATCCAAGTGACAAAGGAATTGTCCCACGAGGTACAACCAATAGCTATACCGGATCGTCAAGTGAGGAGATTGCGTAATAAAGATGTGGCATACGTTAAACCATTATGACAGAACAATAATAGGGAGAAATTGAAGAGGAGACGAAGAAGGAATAACCCACCTATTTCCTATACCCACAGGTACTCAAAAATTTCTTATTTGGCTGCGTTGGTGAATGAATGAATTGTATGTGATAACCATAAAAAGAAACTCCCCCAAAATGCTCATAAGTCCCGATAAGGCTAGTTTAACATTCGAGGACGAATGTTTTAAAGGGGGGAGGATGTTATATCCCGCATTTCGCGCATGCAGAAAAATTCAAGATAATTGCGGGAGGTTGAGTGCAAGCCTACATTTTAACCTTGTTTAGTACATAAGTTGTTTATAAGAGTTATGGGTGCGGAAATATTGAGGAAGGCTAAGGGAAAAATTGGAAGTTTGGGGAATAAGTTTCATAAATTGCAATTTATCTTGAACTAAAGGTGGGCTTGGAAAAAAAAGAAAAAAAAAAAGATTTTGGGCTTGGAAGTGGCCGAGTGGTGGCCGGCCATATGGCAAAATGGCCCAAGGCCCATGAGAATTTTAATTGAAGAAATAAATAAAGAGGGTCCATGTATTAATTCATTTTATTCCTTGGAATGTTCAAGAAAATAGAAGAAGAAAAAGAAGCCAACAACACTAAGGGCCATTCGGCCATGAAAGATGGAGCAAGAACCTTGAGGAAAAATTTGTTCAAAAATTATTTCCTACTAATTGGAAGGTCCTTAGCAAGATGAAGTAGTTATTGGAGCAAGAAAAACATATATTCACACAAGTTGTAAATTCTAGCCAAGTGAAGAATCAAGGAAGAAAAGGTAAGCTTTAATCCCTTTTTATATGTTATGAAGAGCTTGTTTATGTTGTAGTATGTAGAAATGGATAGAAATCATGAAAATATGGAAGTTTGCATGGTGGTTGTGTGTAAGCATATGGGCCGTGTGTGTGTGTTATGTGTAGGGAGGATGGAACAAAATCTATGTAGTAATTTGATTGTTGTAGATATGTATTCTATGATGGGAATGAGAATTTGATGATTCAAATTGATGTTGGAATTGTTATGGGCTGATTTGGAAGCCAATATAATATTAGTGTCGTTTCTTTATTCATGAGTATAGTGTTGTTAGAATGTGTGTTGTTGGGATAGTTCATGAATTTGGAAGCAAGAAATGCATTAAAAATTGTTTCTAGGGAAGTTGAGGAATTTTCGGGTGAATTATGGTTTTGGTGGAATTCTTGTATATTTTGTAGAATGATATGAAATGCTTTCGAATTGTATTTGAATGATCTTGAATTAGTAAATAAATATGAAAACGTTGATATTGAGTTGAAAGTGTGAAGTTGGAGTAGAAGTTGTTGCATTACATAGAAAGGAAGACTATTTATGTTAGAATGTGTTTTGTATTGATTGTTGGTGTTGTTGGTATTGCTGTGGGTGTTGTTGTTGACATTTTGGCCGAGTTAAATTCTCGGGGATGTTGAATTTATAGGGGAGATGCTGCCCAAATTTCTGTAGACAAGTATGGGTTTAAGATTTAATTCCTAAAGGCTTATAATTGCTATTTGGTAATTGTGACCAATTGTAGATTTTGGAGGAAACGGGATTTGAGTTTGGACAAGCGTAAAAGGCAAATAAGGTATGTAAAGCTCTGCTTATTCTTTCTTTGGCATGTCCTAGTTATGATAGGCTATGATACGAGCCTCGGGTATAACTCTACTCCTTAAAATCCGAGCTTAATTTTGACCCTTATTCATTCAATGTAATTGAATTAGGTTTTGTTGGAAAAATATGTTTAAACACCTTTTTACTCCAAAAAGGGTCTTGCGTCATAAAACGTTCATAACTTTCACAAAGAGAACCGGAATGCCCCGAAACCTTCGTTGACGTCTCCATAAGGTCTAATGTCCGTGATTTATGTACGCCACCTCGACTTGACCCGAGGTGGGCCCACAATTTCCGAAACCTTCTTGTATTGTTTTACTTGACCTATTTCCATACTATGATTAAAAGAAACTTTTGGTTAGTGTTCCGACTACTAAACGATAGTTGTTTTAACTATTTCATTGAATCCTATGATATTTTGATATGTACAAATAATCTCAGCATTTTTACTTTGACATAATCCGCCGTAACATCCGAAAGGTACGCACTATAACTATCGTCTGATTTCTTTCCTAAATGGCCTATCATGCGGACTGTTCTATCGAGTCTTTCTAAACATTTTATGATGCATATAGTTTCTCACTACTCTACTCGTGGACGCCTCAATGCTTCCTTCACTGAGCCCGGGCCAGGATATGTTGTCACGCGTATTCCACTGCATTGTTCGCCGTGTCTCGATGTGAGGGGGCAGGTATGACACGTACATGGGTTCTGAAGTTATGCTGTGCCATGTACGTATATTCTGACATTTGATGATATGATATGATATGTGCACATTCTGATACTTGATATGATATGGCCATCTGATATGTTATGATATGTTACGGAGCTATTCCCTACTCTGGAGTTATGCTGTGTTGTGGCGCCAGTGATGGGGTGGTGACCACGTTTTATCCACCGTGTCCCATAATGGGGCCGGATATGGCATATGCTCTGACTTGCATTACCTATGTTTTATGAGTAAGCATTTCGATATTCCTGTTATTGCACTTATTTTCTGTACTCCCTGCTCAGATTATGATTCTGTTTATTGTATCTCATTCTTTACACACTCAGTACCTATTCCGTACTGACCCCCTTTCTTCGGGGGCTGCGTTTCATGTCGCGCAGGTACACCCAGATGATGTGGAGTTATTATAGAGGATATTCCAGCAGAGTTGGCAAGCTCCATTTGTTCCTGGGGTGCCACCGAGTCAGAGTTTGTATGTGTGCTTCTTCTGGATTGATGTTAGAGACTTTGCAGACAGAGTCGTGGGTATAGTATGTCAGTTGTGTAAGCGGCTTCATCAGCCGATATGTCATTCTATATTATGTATTAAATTCTATATGATCATAAATTCTGTTTGATTTGGAAAGCATTGACAAGAATATTTTGAGAGGTTATTATGTATTTTATCTTTATTTTATTTAAAAAGTCTATTAAGATTATGTGTGTCCTAAAGGTCTGTGGGTTCGCTCAGCTCCGGATGTGGGGCCGGGTGCCCATCACACCCTAGTGGAATTAGGGTGTGACAACCTCGAAGGAAATAATGTATGAGGTGAGTGTATACAACATACGTCATCATTAGCATTATAGGGACGTCATATCATGAACTCTAGAATCTTTAGACTTAGGCCCATCATCATCATCATTGGACTCATAACATATCTCTTATCTCATATAGCTATTCATGATCATAGACTCTTGACTTTCCGGTATACATAGAGAATTCATGGAGAGAAAGGAGAATCATACTATCGGAATCATGCCATAGAAAGAAAGGGCTAGCCTCACATACCTTTGTTGCTTAACTATTTTATTGCTTGCTCGTTCTCCTTTAATGCACTCGTTCTACCTTCAAGAGAATTCGTGTCGACATTAGCTAAACAGTTACAAGAACGTGCTTGCTAAAGCTAGAGAAAATTGGATGGCATTTCCTTCGTTTATACAACTTTTCCCATATTCTATATCAACTCCCAAACATTCATAACAACGTTCACAATATCAGAAACGACAAGCATCATTCATTTATATTATCCACATTTCACAATTTCACTTTAATTCATCCATAATCATGACCATAGTTCACTATCGTGTTCATTCACATATAATACTCATTCCATGTTCTACATGTCATTCATAACCTATTTACAATCTCAACATATCCATTTTCATGATTCATTCCAACTACTACTCAACAATGTCACTATTCACACTTTCATGACCCATTTCCTATATCTTTCTACAATCCAAGTGTCTCCACTTCTCCATACTTTAAATAATATGAAAATGTCACGAACCAACCCCGTAGGCCGTGACTAGTGCCCGATATGGGCACTCAATCACATTCTAGTATATAGCAGAAGCCGACAAGGCTTTAGTTCCAATTTAGATAATCTCCAGAAAAATTTCGGCAGAGTTTCCTTTGTTTTACGGACTATCCCATATACCCTGCACGCAGAAAATACCAACGAAGGCCACACAGGGCCAACAAAACAACATTTAAATATATGCGGACCGGCCGTCGCGGCGAATGGAATCGCCCGAACACAACATAAGCACACAACTGTACAGAAAGATCCCAACCCACAAACATGTCTACAGACCTCTAAATGGACCAACGGAATCATATGGCGGGACAGGGCCCCGCCGTACCCATGAACGAGAATATGCACATATAGAAGTGACAGACTGTACCAAAAGATGGCTCTGAATAAAAGAGCGCTCCAAAAATAGCAGAAGGAGATCCTAAGCGGACGGATCAGCAAACCTGTCGTCGGTACCTGCGCGGCATGAAAACGCAGCCCCCGAGGAAAGGGGGTCAGTACGAAATATGTACTGAATATGCAAAGCCTGAATTACAGAAACAAGATCATAACCGGTACAGAACGTACAGAAAGTAAGCAGAAAATCCAAAGTATCAAACACATATTTTCAAAACATGCAGAGTGTGTACAGAAACATATGTCATATCAAATCCGGCCCCTGCCAAGGGACTCGGCAGACAGAACGTGGCCACCCTCCCGACGCTGGTGCCACAACATAGAAGAATCAGAATAGGGGCAAAACCCTGTAACATAATATGTCATATCAGATGGCCATAGTAAATCATATCAGAACAAACGTACATGTCACAGCATACTCCACAAACCCATGTACGCGTATACCTGCCCCCTCACATCGAGGCACGGCGAACAATGCAGGGGATTACGCTTGACAACATATCCTGGCCCGGGCTCAGTGTGGGAATCATTGGGGCATCCACGAATGGAGTAGTGAGAGACTAATGCAATTAAAATATCATAAATGTTTTCAAGGACTCAATGAGGCATATCAAAGACAAACCGATCCAATGAAGGCGGAAGGGATCATAGTAAATGAGTTTCGAGTGTCAAAACAATTTATCAGACTTAATGAAATATTTAAAACCATGTTTGTTAGGTAATGATAATGGTAGTCAAAACATTTCGTTCAAAAACTGTTCAAAAATAGGACTTAAGTACAATACGGGCAAAATCGGGAATAGTGGGCCCACCTCGGGACAAGCAAGGCGGTGGGCTCAAATTACATATTTTAAACATATGGGGTCACCTACAAAGGTTCTACGGACGTTCTGTAGCTTTCCAAGGAGTTTAGAGAAGGTTTGCATAATTTCCAAGAAAACATACCAAAAGAGTTCAATCTTACTGAAAGAAAAAGTGATATTTTCACTTGCGGATTCCGAGGGGCAGAAAGTCTTTCGAGGCCCGAATTCGATCCTAATACACTTAGGCATGCCAAAAGAAGGATCGGGGTAGCTTTACATACCTTTCAAGCTCCTTACGCCTTTCCAAACTCACTTCCCGTTTCGTCAAAAATCTGCAAATGGTTAAGTTTACCAATTGTGAGTTATAGATTCTACGAATTCAACTTAACTCATATATGTCTACCGAAATTTCGGCAGCACCTCCCCTATACATATAGCATCCCCGAGAATTCTAACTCGGCTCAAAATCATCAACAACAACCCAAACAACAACATCAACATCCACAACGAACATTAAAAACACAAATATCCTTCAACTAGTCATCTTTCTAACAAGTTGACATAACCTTCATTCTAACCCAAACTTTCAAACTAATATCAATGATTTCACATTCATTAACAATCTAGATCACCACAACATAGTTTAGAAGCATTTCATATGGTTTCCTTAAATTATACACACGATATACATAATATACAAACTTTCCGCCAAAGTCGTAACTCATTCAAAACTCCTAATCTTTGGCATACATATTCATAACATGTTTCCTTCTTCCAAGTTCATCAATACTTGTCATAATTAGCAACCTAATAACTTCATTTTCATAATGTCGTAAAATCGTACAAAAACGACATGAGCTTCAATATTCCATTTCGATACAACCTTATATCATTTTACCTCCATATACATTGCAAGTATCATAATAACACATTAAACAAACTTAATCCATTTCCATTCCACACACTCCAAACCACACGGCCAAACACCCCACTAACAACTTCTATCAAAGTCATTCAACTTTCATTCCCAATATGCATTTTACCACAATCACAACTAGAATATGACATAATTTAAACTCACCATAATCATACAACATATATACACACACGGCCATATACTATATCTCCCACCCACTTTGCAAACTTCTATATTTCCATACAATCAATTCATTTCTACATACTACAACATAAACAATACTTCATAACACAATAATAAGGAATAAATTCTTACCTTTTTACTCAATCTTCTACACTTGAATATATGGTCAACTTGAAGAAACAAGACTTCTTCCTTCCAAACCAACTACACCAAGTTGCAAAGGGACCTAGAATTAGTAGGATTCCAACAAGAAAATAATTTTGGAGGCAAGATTTGGAGGGGGTAATTTTTCTATGCCAAACCCGAAATGGTCTCTTAGTGTTGCTCTTGTTCTTGTTTTTCTTTCCTTGTCTTAATTTTTCTCTTGAACCTTCTTAAGAGATAAAGACTAATACTCACTAATTAGCACATGGGAAATATCTTAAAGGCATGGGTTTGGGCCATGTTGGCCGGCCACCCTTGTCAAAAAAAATGGGCCTCATTGTGCTTCTTATATTTGCAAGCCCAATTGGCTACAAATTTTATTTTTACAATTCCCGAAACTAATTTCCAAAATTCCACGTTTTGCCCTTAGCCTTATTCGACACTTCCACATTAATATTCTTTCATACACAACTCCTATATCAAATAAAAATTAATTATGACCTTATTTCTTACAAGTCAAGATTATTTCCAAATTTTTCCAACGTGTGAAAACACGGGATATAACATCCTCCCCCCCTTTAGAACATTCGTCCTCGAATGTTAAATTAATCTTATAGGGTCTGAAAATACTTCGGGGGAAGTTTCTGTTTATAGACAGCACATAAGGTACACATTCATAACTGAATATAATTAAGCAAGGATTCAAGTTTACCTGTGGGCATAAGGAACAAATGAGGATATTTCTTCTTCATTTCCTCTTCGGCCTCCCAGGTCATTTCCTCCCTATTATTGTTCCGCCACAGCACTTTAACAGAGGCTACATCTTTGTTCCGGAGCTTCCTTACCTGGCGGTCTAGAATGGCTACGGGCTGCTCCTCATAAGATAACTGCTCCATCACCTGAAAATCATCTGCAGGAAATATTCTGGAGGGATCACCGATGCATTTGAGGAGCATAGGTACATGGAATACCGGATGTACCGCTTCCAACTCAGATGGCAGATCTAACTCATAGGCGACATTACCAATTTTCCGCACAATCAGATAAGGCCCAATATAACGCGGACTGAGCTTACCCTTTCTGCCAAACCGCATCACGCCTTTCATAGGCGATACCTTCAGGAATACCCAATCACCAACCTGGAATTCCAAGGGACGACACCGTTTATCCGCGTATGATTTCTGTCGACTCTGGGCTACCAATAGTCGTTCCCGGATAAGTTTCACCTTGTCAACTGCCTGCTGGATCATATCTGGGCCAATTAACTCTGTCTCGCCAATATCAAACCAGCCGATAGGTGACCTGCATTTCCTACCATATAAAGCCTCGTACGGAGCCAGCTGGATGCTGGAATGGTAGCTGTTATTATAAGAAAATTCAATAAATGGCAAGTGATCCTCCCAGCTACCTCTGAAATCAATAACGCAGGCCCGTAACATATCTTCAAGCGTCTGGATAGTGCGCTCGGCCTGTCCGTCACTCTGAGGGTGGAAAGCTGTGCTCAGGCTCAGCTGAGTCCCTAATCCTTCCTGAAAAGATCTCCAGAAGTTCGCTGTGAACTGAGCACCTCTGTCCGTGATAATAGATATAGGAACTCCATGAAGCTTCACTATTTCTTTAATATAAAGCCTGGCATAATCCTCGGCGGAATAAGTAGTTCTGAAGGGGAGAAAATGGGCTGATTTTGTCAGCCTATCAACAATAACCCAGATGGAATCATACTTCCGTGGAGTGTGAGGCAACCCTGTAATGAAGTCCATATTAATGATCTCCCACTTCCATGTCGGAATTTCCATTTCCTGCAACAGTCCACCCGGTTTCTGATGTTCAATTTTGACCTGTTGACAATTGGGACACTGGGCAACGAACTCTGCGATATCCCGTTCCATGCCATCCCACCAGTATAAGCATCGGAGATCATGGTACATCTTCGTAGACCCAGGATGGACCGAATAGCGAGCATAATGTGCCTCGCTCATAACCTGCTGCCGAAGGCCTGCAATATCAGGTACACACAACCTGCCCTTAAATAATAGAGTCCCGTCCGGAGTGATCTCGAACGGAGTCTTCTCCTTATCATAGGCTGTGTCTCTGTATCGTGCCAAAACAGGATCTTCATATTGATGCCGCTTGATATCTTCCTTAATAGATGATTCAGAAACCCCTCGGACAGAAATCCGTGTACCTCCAGAATCGGCCAGACGAACCCCAAGATTAGCCAACTGATGAATATCACGTACTATCTCTCTCCTGTCTGGCTGTAAATCTGCCAAGCTGCCCATAGATTTTTGGCTAAGCGCATCTGCAACAACATTAGCCTTGCCCGGATGATACAGAATATCCACATCATAGTCCTTCAGGAGCTCCACCCACCTCCGCTGCCGCAAATTAAGCTCTTTCTGCTTGAAAATATACTGGAGACTCTTATGATCTGTATAGATATCAACATGAACGCCATATAAATAATGTCTCCATATCTTCAGGGCATGGATCACCGCTGCAAGCTCCAGATCATGAGTAGGGTAATTCTTTTCATGCTTTTTCAATTGCCGAGAAGCATAAGCTATAACTCTGCCGTGCTGCATCAATACACAGCCCAATCCCACGCCAGAAGCGTCACAATAAATAACATATCCATCGGGTCCCTCTGGAAGTGTCAGAACTGGGGCTGTAGTCAGCTTCTCTTTCAGCAACTGGAAGCTTCGTTCGCAAGCATCAGTCCACTGGAACTTGGCTCCCTTCTGAGTTAGCCTTGTCAAAGGCGCTGAAATCGAAGCAAACTTTTCCACAAATCTTCTGTAATAGCCACCTAACCCCAGGAAACTACGTACCTCTGTGGGCGTCGTGGTTCTGGGCCAATTTTTCACGGCCTCAATCTTCTGTGTATCCACCCGGACACCATCAGCTGCAATAATATGCCCCAGAAATGCCACTGAAGCTAGCCAGAATTCACATTTAGAAAATTTTGCATATAATTCCTGATGCCGAAGTACCCCCAATACAGCTCTCAGATGATCTGCGTGCTCTGCCTCGGACCGAGAATAAACCAGAATATCATCGATAAATACAATTACGAACATATCCAAGAATGGCCTGAATACCCGGTTCATTAAATCCATGAATACCGCAGGAGCATTAGTCAGCCCAAAAGACATAACTCTGAATTCATAATGCCCATATCTGGTCCGGAATGCTGTCTTAGGAATATCAGCCTCTCGTACCCGTACCTGATGATAGCCTGACCGAAGATCTATCTTCGAAAAATATCTGGCCCCCTGCAACTGATCAAACAAGTCATCAATTCTGGGGAGGGGTATTTATTCTTTATAGTTACCTTATTCAGCTGCCGATAATCAATACACATACGCAGCGACCCGTCCTTCTTACGCACAAATAATACCGGGGCTCCCCAAGGCGAAGTACTGGGTCTGATGAAGCCTTTTTCTAAAAGATTCTTCAACCGCTCTTTCAGTTCTTTCAATTCTGCCGGTGCCATTCTGTACGGGGGAATAGATATCGGCCGAGTATCTGGAAGCAAATCAATAGTAAAATCTATCTCCCGCTCTGGAGGAAGGCCTGGAAGCTCATCTGGGAATACATCCGGAAATTCATTAACCACGGGAACTGACTAAAGAGTCGGCGTTTCTGCTGTCAAGTCTTGTACCCGAACCAGATGATAAAAATAACCCTTTCTGATCATTTTCTTCGTCTTAAGGTATGAAATAAACTTACCTTTCGGCGATGCTGTATTACCGGCCCATTCTATAACTGGCTCCCCGGGAAACTGGAAACGAACTACCTTATTTTGGCAGTCAACATTAGCGTAACAGGAAGCTAGCCAGTCCATACCCATAATAACATCGAACTCGATCATATCTAACTCCACCAGATCTGCCTTAGTGTCACGACCATATACAATTACAGAACAGTCTTTATATACCTGTTTTGCTACAATAAAGTCCCCAATCGGTGTGGCTACCTCAAACGGCTCTATAGGTTCAGACGTTATACCAATTTTACTAGCAACCAGAGGCGAAATATATGACAAAGTCGAACCTGGATCAATCAATGCATACACAGACCGAGAGAAAACCAATAATGTACCTGTAACGACATTAGGCGATGCCTCCTGATCCTGGCGGCTGGACAGAGCATAGATGCGGTTCGAAGGACCGCTAGTACTAGAAGCTCCACCACGGCCTCTGCCGCGACCCGCTGGTGCTGAAGTACCCGGCCCCGTAGGGCGCATAGCCACTGATGAAGATGAAGACCCGGCGGCTGATCCCGTAGGCTGCGCTGCACCACCCGAACTACCCTTATACGGGCAATCACTCACAGAATGGCCCTGACGGCCACAAGAAAAACATGCACCGGTGGCTCTGTAGCACTCCCCAGGATGGTATCTGCCACAGTAAGAACACTGTGGCCTAGGTGGCCTCGTCTGACCAGAACCCCTGTCTGTCCGCGAACCTGAAGCCCTGGAGCTCTGACCTGCTCTTGAATAACCTGGGCTATCGAATCTGCGACCTGTAGGCTGTGGAGGTGCGCTCTGTGCCGGCTGGGATAGATGTCTGCTAGGCTGTTGCGGCTGCTGAGGCTGCTGAGGCTGCCTGCCCCGAAAATCTCCAGAATACCCAGACGATCTGGCCCTCTTGGGCTGTCTCCTATCCTGGCCCCTATCAGGCTGACGCTCCCTATGCCGGTCCTCCATGCCCTGGGCGTGGGCCTGAATCCGGGCAATATCCATGCCGGGCTGAGCAGCCAATACCAAACAGCTGTCGACAAAATAACGGTCCAGCCCCATAATATACCTATGCATCCTGTCAGCCATAGTAGCTACCACAGCAGGTGCGTATCGGGCCAATGAGTCGAACTCCATACTGTACTCTCGAACACTGCGACCCCTCTGTCTCAGCAATAAGAATCTGTCAGCCTTGGCCCGCCGTAACTCCGGAGGCAGAAAATGACTAAGAAAAGCCTGAGAAAAATCATCCCAAACTGCTAGGGGAGCGCCGTCGCCTCTGGATAACTCCCATGACTCGTACCAATTCACCGCTACATCATACAACCGGTACGAAGCCAATGTGACTGACTCTGTCGCTGAAGCATTAATAAAATGTAAGGTGCGCCGCATCTTCCTGATAAACTCCTCAGGATCCTCCTCGGGCTTTGTCCCGAAGAACTCTGGAGGGCCACAAGTCAAGAACTCACGAGCTCTCGAACTGTCACGCCTATATGCTCGGTCACCTCCCAATCTGTGCCCCTGAACCTGTCCCACCACAAGTCTGGTCAATAGCTGGACTGCCTCTCTCATAGTCTGATCCTCAGTCCCTGGCCGTGGAGCTGGAGGCTCAGGTACTGGAATCTCGGGAGCTGGCGGTGGAGCCGCCCCCCGACCTGCAGCTGCTGTTGCTCCAATCCCCTCTACATGTGGCGGTGTGGAAGAGCCCTCTGCCGGGGGCAAAACATCAGGAGCAATATGAGCATGGGCCCTGGTAACCCTCTGGGCCCGACTAGTCTCTCCCACAGCTGCTGCCTTGGCCTTTTGGGACGCTGTCGCCTTTTTTGGAGGCATAACTGCAAATGTAACAATTCGTTAGGGAGGGATCATCCTGATAACACAGCTCTATCGCACGATCTAAGACAGAAAGAAGGGTAGTATCCTAAATGCCCTGTAGCCTCCTGTTTATAGGTGTGGTGCACAACACGCCGATAAACAAGACTCTACTAGACACGGTCTGTAGACGTTCCGAGGATGAACCGCTCTGATACCACTTTTGTCACGACCCAACCCCGTAGGCCGTGACTAGTGCCCGATATGGGCACTCAATCACATTCTAGTATATAGCAGAAGCCGACAAGGCTTTAGTTCCAATTTAGATAATCTCCAGAAAAATTTTGGCAGAGTTTCCTTTGTTTTACGGACTATCGCATATACCCTGCACGCAGAAAATACCAACGAAGGCCATACAGGGCCAACAAAACAACATTTAAATATATGCGGACCGGCCGCCGCGGCGAATGGAATCGCCCGAACACAACATAAGCACACAACTGTACAGAAAGATCCCAACCCACAAACATGTCTACAGACCTCTAAATGGACCAACGGAATCATATGGCGGGACAGGGCCTCGCCGTACCCATGAACGAGAATATGCACATATAGAAGTGACAGACTGTACCAAAAGATGGCTCTGAATAAAAGAGCGCTCCAAAAATAGCAGAAGGAGATCCTAAGCGGACGGATCAGCAAACCTGTCGTCGGTACCTGCGCGGCATGAAAACGCAGCCCCCGAGGAAAGGGGGTCAGTACGAAATATGTACTGAATATGCAAAGCCTGAATTACAGAAACAAGATCATAACCGGTACAGAACGTACAGAAAGTAAGCAGAAAATCCAAAGTATCAAACACATATTTTCAAAACATGCAGAGTGTGTACAGAAACATATGTCATATCAAATCCGGCCCCTGCCAAGGGACTCGGCAGACAGAACGTGGCCACCCTCCCGACGCTGGTGCCACAACATAGAAGAATCAGAATAGGGGCAAAACCTCGTAACATAATATGTCATATCAGATGGCCATAGTAAATCATATCAGAACAAACGTACATGGCACAGCATACTCCACAAACCCATGTACGCGTATACCTGCCCCTTCACATCGAGGCACGGCGAACAATGCAGGGGATTACGCTTGACAACATATCCTGGCCCGGGCTCAGTGTGGGAATCATTGGGGCATCCACGAATGGAGTAGTGAGAGACTAATGCAATTAAAATATCATAAATGTTTTCAAGGACTCAATGAGGCATATCAAAGACAAACCGATCCAATGAAGGCGGAAGGGATCATAGTAAATGAGTTTCGAGTGTCAAAACAATTTATCAGACTTAATGGAATATTTAAAACCATGTTTGTTAGGTAATGAGAATGGTAGTCAAAACATTTCATTCAAAAACCGTTCGAAAATAGGACTTAAGTACAATACGGGCAAAACCGGGAATAGTGGGCCCACCTCGGGACAAGCAAGGCGGTGGGCTCAAATTACATATTTTAAACATATGGGGTCACCTACAAAGGTTCTACGGACGTTCTGTAGCTTTCCAAGGAGTTTAGAGAAGGTTTGCATAATTTCCAAGAAAACATACCAAAAGAGTTCAATCTTACTGAAAGAAAAAGTGATATTTTCACTTGCGGATTCCGAGGGGCAGAAAGTCTTTCGAGGCCCGAATTCGATCCTAATACACTTAGGCATGCCAAAAGAAGGATCGGGGTAGATTTACATACCTTTCAAGCTCCTTACGGCTTTCCAAACTCACTTCCCGTTTCGTCAAAAATCTGCAAATGGTCAAGTTTACCAATTGTGAGTTATAGATTCTACGAATTCAACTTAACTCATATATGTCTACCGAAATTTCGGCAGCACCTCCCCTATACATATAGCATCCCCGAGAATTCTAACTCGGCTCAAAATCATCAACAACAACCCAAACAACAACATCAACATCCACAACGAACATTAAAAACACAAATATCCTTCAACTAGTCATCTTTCTAACAAGTTGACATAACCTTCATTCTAACCCAAACTTTCAAACTAATATCAATGATTTCACATTCATTAACAATCTAGATCACCACAACATAGTTTAGAAGCATTTCATATGGTTTCCTTAAATTATACACACGATATACATAATATACAAACTTTCCGCCAAAGTCGTAACTCATTCAAAACTCCTAATCTTTGGCATACATATTCATAACATGTTTCCTTCTTCCAAGTTCATCAATACTTGTCATAATTAGCAACCTAATAACTTCATTTTCATAATGTCGTAAAATCGTACAAAAACGACATAAGCTTCAATATTCCATTTCGATACAACCTTATATCATTTTACCTCCATATACATTGCAAGTATCATAATAACACATTAAACAAACTTAATCCATTTCCATTCCACACACTCCAAACCACACGGCCAAACACCCCACTAACAACTTCTATCAAAGTCATTCAACTTTCATTCCCAATATGCATTTTACCACAATCACAACTAGAATATGACATAATTTAAACTCACCATAATCATACAACATATATACACCCACGGCCATATACTATATCTCCCACCCACTTTGCAAACTTCTATATTTCCATACAATCAATTCATTTCTACATACTACAACATAAACAATACTTCATAACACAATAATAAGGAATAAATTCTTACCTTTTTACTCAATCTTCTACACTTGAATATAGGGTCAACTTGAAGAAACAAGACTTCTTCCTTCCAAACCAACTACACCAAGTTGCAAAGGGACCTAGAATTAGTAGGATTCCAACAAGAAAATAATTTTGGAGGCAAGATTTGGAGGGGGTAATTTTTCTATGCCAAACCCGAAATGGTCTCTTAGTGTTGCTCTTGTTCTTGTTTTTCTTTCCTTGTCTTAATTTTTCTCTTGAACCTTCTTAAGAGATAAAGACTAATACTCACTAATTAGCACATGGGAAATATCTTAAAGGCATGGGTTTGGGCCATGTTGGCCGGCCACCCTTGTCAAAAAAAATGGGCCTCATTGTGCTTCTTATTTTTGCAAGCCCAATTGGCTACAAATTTTATTTTTGCAATTCCCAAAACTAATTTCCGAAATTCCACGTTTTGCCCTTAGCCTTATTCGACACTTCCACATTAATATTCTTTCATACACAACTCCTATATCAAATAAAAATTAATTATGACCTTATTTCTTACAAGTCAAGATTATTTCCAAATTTTTCCAACGTGTGAAAACACGGGATATAACAGAAAATACCATAAAACTTACCTTAGATAGTGTAGGAACAAGTCTTGAGTGGTATTACTCTTCTTGCACCAAAACCCTAGTTCACCTCTCTTGAAATTCCTTGACTTGGATGAACTTTGATGTGTTTCTCACACTTAGTTTTGTGGATTTGTTGAAGTTGATCTTAAATTTTCACTTGGATTCTTGTATTGGAAGAGTTTGGAAAGTTCTAGAGAGCTATTGGGTCATGGAGAGAGAAAATGAACTGAATTAAATGAACTTGGGTCATTATTTTATAAATGCAAAAGCTGTCCCGACGTCATTATACGGACAATTACACTGTCCGTATAAATTTATACGGTTCGTATAATTGACCGTAAAACTGCTCCAGTGAGCGTCTCATTCTGTGTCACTTTGACGGCATATTATACGGGCCGTATAATTTTATACGGTCCGTATAATTTGACCGTGAAATTGACCCTTCAGCAACTTCATTCTGTGACAATCCTACGATCCATTATACAGGCCGTATAACATTATACGGTCCATATAATCGACCGTATAACCCATCCTTTTACTGATCTTTTTCTTGCCACTTTATTTGATCTCCAACCCATAGGGAACCTTCTTAGCACTTGTTTATCATTTCATTAACATTCTAAGGGACGTTATAACTGCTCTTCAAGGCAGCATTTAGTTATCATTAACTCGGTACTCGTAATTTCTTTCCAATACACATCGTATGCCTTGCCTTCTCTTGGAAAGCTTTCTTCTCTTATCTCAAATGCCTTTGCAATCTTCATTAGGGTCGTCAAAGTCATTCCTTTCTTATTAAAATATCGTATACTCGTATTCTTCGTTCGTCTATTCACTGTACACCAATGGGGAATCTTTCAAGTTGTTACACGACAGGACATTTAGGATGATGTCATTCTTTCTCTCTTAGATCGTGTGATAGAGCCATGTGTTAAGCGTTCGCTTTCTGATGTTTTGTTCTGATTTCAGCGATGCCTCGCAAGAAAGCTATAGCTGCCTAGAAGGGCAAGCGAGTGGCAGATGAGGCCACTAACCATACTTGGCAGGCTACGAGGGCTCAGGATGAGATTTAGAGTGAGGGGTCGTCTGAGACTTTGCATGCCCCACCTCCAGCCCCTGCCGCAGTTCCTCAGCCGGATGCACCGGGCCAGGATGTGCGGGATGTTGTACAGTTATTGACCAGATTAGAAACCGCCCAGGCTCAGAGGCAGGGAGTTGGTTTTTACCAGGCAGACAGGGCTGGTAGTTCGAGGGTTAAGACCTTCCTTAGGTTAGGTCCTCCAGAGTTTTCGATCATAAAGAAAAATATGGATCCCCAAGATTTCATTGATGGTATGCAAAAGACCTTGAGGGTTATTGTCACGACCCAACCCCGTGGGCCGTGACTAGTGCCCGAGCTGGACACCCATACACACTTACTTACCAAATCAGTATATCAACGACTTATCCATATCCAACATATATTAATTATTACAGATATTAAGGGCAGATGTTATCTTAAGCGGTCGCATATATCAAGCACATCATACAGGAGCCGCCAAGGCTGTCGTAGAACATATCGTCCAAAGCATATACATAAGTATATATACATACAAGCCGTTAAGGCTGTCATAGCAAATAGGACCGCTTAGACGCAAATCACAGACATAACCGAACAATAGCAACCCATGACCTACATATATCTCTACAGGTCTCTAACAAACACAACATAATCATATGACGGGACAGGGCCTCGCCGTACCCCTGAACATACACATACATATATATAACGGAAGAGTCTGTACCAAAATATGGGCTCCAGATCAAGGGAGCACTCCAAGGCAGCAGAACAGATAACCTAAGCTGTCGGGTCACTCACACGAACGTCTGTACCTGCGGGCATGAAACGCAGCCCCCGAAGAAGAGGGGGTCAGTACGGAATATGTACTGAGTATGTAAGGCATGAAATACAACTGAAAAGATCATAACTGAAATAGAGATTCCGGGAGTCAAGTATCATAATAAGGAAACCACTGTACCAGTGTAGTACGGAACGGAATCAAACATTTTCATATCGCATACCGTACCCGGCAAATTATGGGACTCGGTGAATGAAATCATGTCATTATGTCATCATGAATACATGTATACATATACCGTACCCGACCCTCTAATAAGGGACTCGGTGAACAAAGTCATGCATGTCAACATCATATATCATATATATACCGTACCCGGCCCTCTAGTGAGGGACTCGGTAAGTGAAGTCATATCATCATATCAGTATGCCATCATATCATCATGCATATACATATATACATACCGTACCCGGCCCTCTAGTGAGGGACTCGGTGAATCAAATCATCATATGCCCTCCTGGCCACCATAACATATCATCATCTCATCACATCATCATATGCATATACCGTACCTGACCCTCTAATAAGGGACTCGGTGAACAATGCAGTGGGGTGCGCACGATAACATACCCGGCCCAGGACTCGGTGAATAGACATATTGAGGCGTGCACGAGCAGAGTAGTGAGAAACTATATGCATATAAATCAAGACCCGATAGATAGGTGCGCAAATCGACACTTGAGGATCATAAACACGTTTCGAGTCAATCCGAGTTAGTATGAAAACGTTATGGACGTTTTAGTACAGAACCTTCTACAAACATTTCAGAAGCCATTTTTGGAAATCAAAGCAACAATCATGTCAAGCACCTTTCGGATATCGTTATGGATCAAATCAAATATAGCTTTTGGAACCGTATGTACATATAAAAATATATCAACGACTCAATGGAATAATCGAACGTGCTAGCATTTGAATATCAAAACTTTAGTCATATCAATTATCTTTCGAATGCCATTCGGAAACATATCAAACAGAACTTCGGACATCATAGATCCGCATCAAAACCGTATGAAACAGCTTATGGAAATCAAGGATAGTAGCCATCCTAGTGGCTCTAAGAATAGGAGTTTCTTTGAAATCATACATATACGTCATTTGTTCGTTTCATAAAGATCATGCCAAAAGAAAGAAAGGTAAGCCTTACATACCTTTCCCGCTTTCTACGCTAATCCGAACTTAAGCCTTTGGCTTCGCAGGATCTACAACAATATTCATACATACCAAACATTAGCCATAACACTTAAGGGTCCAGTTCTAAACCAACACTTTATTTACAAAACCTTCGGCAGCATTTCCCCTATAAATACAACAACCCCGAGAATTCAACTCGGCCAAAAACACAACAACAAACCGCAGAATTTAACTCGGCCAAAATTTCAACAACAATACCAACAATTATTCTAACAATATCCACAATCGATTCAAAACGCATACTAACATTAGCAACTTCTTTCTACAAGCTTCAATGGTGCTTCACTTATATTCAATTCATATTTGCTCACACATTCAAGTACTAATCCGAAGCCATTCAAACAATACTCAAGAACGCTTCAAACAATTCGCACAATATTCACACTAATCCAACCAATATGCCATTCCATCCGAAACCTTCCAAATTCAACAAGAACAATAACAACACATTTCTTCCTTTCAAATTCATGAACTATACCAACAATTCACACACTAACAACATTATTTTTCCATATATACAAGAAATGGTTCTTGGCATCACAATAGCTTCTAAAACAACTCTCCAACCATCACAACTTCACTAGAATCATTAAACTTTCATTATCAACATAGCATCCACAACGACAACAACCAAAACACTAGACAAAATAAGTGAGTCATTATTCTTACACACACACACATACACGGCCACACACACTACATATACACGGCCACCACACAACTTCTATATTTTCATGAATTTCATTTATTTCTACATACTACAATATACACAACCATCCATAATATATAAAAGAAGATTGAATCTTACCTTTTTCCCTTAACTTTTCATTTGGCTAGAATTTGTAGCTTGCAAGAATAAATGTTCTACTTGCTCCAATGACCACTTTACCTTGCTAGGGACCTTCCAATTAGTAGAAAATAATTTTTGAACAATTTTTCCCAAGGTTCTTCTTCCACCAAGTATGGCCGAATGGCCCCTTGTTTCTTTCTCTTCTCCAAATTTCTTGAATCTTCTATGAATATGACTAATAAGTCTCTTTTTTGGACTTATTTATTTTGCTTCCGTATGGGCCTTGGCCCATTTATTTTTGGACGGCCAAATGGCCCCTTAAGTTCAAGCCCATTTTTTTGTTTTTGTTTCGTAATTCATGAAAAATTATTCTCCAAATTTCAAATTTGCCCTTATCCTTCCTCCATATTTCTATGAGTCATCTTGAAAATATCTCTTTTTACGCCTAACCTTTCTTAATATTTCCACTTCAAGACTTTCATGAACAACTTGTGTGCTACATAGAATCAAAATATAACCTTGTCCTTAACTTCCCGCGATTATCTTGAATTATCCGAATGTACAAAATGCGGCATATAACAGTTTTGCACGCGGATGAGGTAGAGTCTGTGGAGTTGGTGTCACGACCCGACTAGGGGGCCATGACGGGTACCCGGAGTTGACTACTGAGCACCACTCATAATACTAGTTATCATACTTATTCTGCATTTATCTATTGCTCCACACTTCTGGTCGTAAAGAAAATCATTTACAATTTGAAACACATATACATTTATATACATAAGCCCCCTCGGCAATCAAAATAATATATATATACATACGAGGAGACACCGTGAGACCATACTACCCACACATACGTATCTACGAGCCTCTACTAGAGTGCTAGACATAGGGACGGGACAGGACCCCGTCGTGCCCAAAATATACATATATACACAAAAGAATAGTCAAAGGCACCTCCGGAACAATGAAGTGCTCTCAAGTCAGCTAATAGCTCCTACGGGTCTGGATCACCTCCCTGTCCACATGTGGGTATGAACACAGCGTCCAAATAAAACGGATGTCAGTACGAACATTGAATTGAGTAGGAGAGGCATAAGTAATATTAATACGTCAATGAGATAAAGGAAGCATCAACTAAGGAGCAACTTGTAACTGACTGTCAATTATAAAAGAAATAATGCATGCTGGCTTACTTCATAATCAACATCATATCATGTATGCATATATGTATAAGCTGCCCGACCATATAGGTGCGGTGTGATAATCATTAGCCTGCGTCCAGGCCTCCCGCGTCTGGGGTACCATCTCATGCCGCCCACTAGTGGTGTCTGTCCATGCCATCTAGACATGGTGTATACGCTTCCCGCCTTAACGGTGTCTACCCGGCCATATAGGCGCGGTGTAATATCATCAACATGTACTCATCATCATGCATGCATAGAAACTCAAAGATAACTCTACTTTATCGAGATGACATAAGGTCGTGAACCCCCGATTCCATTATGGAGCATTTATAAGCATTCTGCCTCACCTTGAAGGAAATAGTATATAAGTTGAGTGTATATAATAAACAACATCATTAACTTTATAGGAACATCATATCATGAACTCTAGAATCTTTAGACTTAAGCTCATCATCAACATTATTGGGCTCGTAATGTATCTCTTATCTCATGTGGCTATTCATAAACATAGACTTTTAGTTTTCCAGGATATAGGAGATTCATGGAGAAGAAGGAAAAATCATGCCATAGGATTCATGCCATAGAAAGAAAGGACAAGCGTCACATACCTTTTTCGTTTAACTAATCTATCGCTTGCTTGTTCTCCTTCAATGCCCACGTTTCTGCCTTCAAGAGAATTCGCATTAACATTAGCTAATCGATTACTTAAACGTGCTTACTAAAGCTAAAGAAAATTGGGCAGCATTTCCTTTGTTTATAAACCTTTCCCCATATTCCATATCAACTCCCAAACATCGATAACAATATTCATAATATCACAAGCAACAATCATCATCCATCTACATAGCACACATTTTGCAATTTCACTCCAATTTCTCCATAATCATGGTCATAGTTCATTATCACGTTTTCTCACATATAATACTTACCCCATGTTCTAAATGTCATTTATAGCGTACTTATTATCACAACATATCAATATTCATAATTCACCCCAAACTACTACTCAACGATGACACAATTCCCACATTTATGACCCATTTTCTATATCTTTCTACAATCCAAGTGTTTTAACTTTCAACACCTCAAATAACAAGGAATGATCATAAAACGCACCTTAGATAATGGGAGAATAAGCCTTGAGTGGGAATTTTCTTCTTGCACAAAAACCCTAGTTCACTTCCCTTGGGATTTCTAGGTTTATATGAACTTTGATATGTTTCATACACTTGATTTTGTGGGTTTGGTAAAGTTGATCATCAATTTCTCTTACGTTCTTGTGGATGAAGAATGGAGAGGGTTCTAGAGGATTCTTGAGGTGTGGAGAAGTGAAATGAAATGAAATAAATGAGAGAGGGTCCTTATATCAACATTTAAAATCTGTCCCGACCGGATTCTACAGACCAACATACGGTCCGTATAATTTATACTGACCGTATGTCTAGCCGTAGATCTGGTCCGGTGAGGTGTGATATTCTGGGCTGATTATACGGCCAGACATACGGCCAGTATGTTGGGCCGTATAATGCCCAATTCATCCGAACTCATTCTCGTTGACTCGTTTGATCTCCAATCCTTATGGAACCTTCTTGACACTTGATTAACACCTCAATAACAATATAAGGGACATTATCACTCTTCTTCGAAACATCTTTAAGCCATCATGAACTTGTTGTTCATAATTCTTACCCGACACGCAACATATCCCTTGCTTTCCTTGACAACCTTCTTCCCTTTTGTCAAATGTCTTTGAATCTCTATTAGGATCATCAAATGCTATTTCTTACTTATCAAAACATCGTATACGTTGTGCCCTTCGCTAGCCTATTCACTGTACGTTAACGGGAAATTTTCCAAGGTGTAACATTCTTTCCCCCTTTTGGAACATTCGTCCTCGAATGTTAAACACTCGGGAATTCTACGAACAATTTGCCAGAGTTTCCCCTGTAATGTGGCACTACCATCCTGCCACAACATCCCACAATAACATTGCCTCACAGGGCCACAACACAACAACAATATAGTTGGCCACACACGACTAATATGCATAAAAAGAAAGTATACATACCTCATAATCTTGATGTTTCATCGTGGATCTCTTCTAGGGGCTGAAACAAGTGCGGGTATGTGGATTTCATTTTCTCTTCCGCCTCCTAAGTCATTTCTTCTCGGTTGTTATTTCGCCACAAGACTTTGACTGAAGATACTTCCTTGTTTCGAAGTCTTCGTACTTGCCTGTCTAATATGGCAATGGGCACTTCTTCATATGCTAACTTTTCTGTCACTTGAACATAATCTATTGGAACAATCCTCGTAGGATCTCCAACACACTTGCGGAGCATTAAAACATGGAAAACTGGATGGACTGATTCAAGCTCTGAAGGCAAGTCCAATTCGTAAGCTACTTGACCCACTTTGCGTATAATCTTATAGGGTCCAATGTATCGAGGATTTAATTTCCCTTTCTTGCCAAATATCATCACCCCTTTCATTGGCGACACCTTCAAAAATACCCAGTCATCAACTCGAAATTCCAAGTCTCGCCGGCGGTTGTCCGCATACGAATTTTGGCGACTTTGGGCTGTCAGTAATCGGTCTCGGATCATCTTGACTTTTTCTACTGCTTGCTGAATCAACTCAGGGCCTATTAGCTGTACTTCTCCTAATTCAAACCAACCAATTGGGGATCTACACTTCCTTCCATATAGATACGGAGCCATTTGAATACTGGAATGGTAGCTATTGTTGTAGGCAAACTCGATTAGAGGTAAGTGGTCATCCCAGCTACCACCGAAATCTAATACACATGCCCGTAGCATATCTTCCAAGGTCTGAATAGTACGTTCGACTTGTCCATCATTCTGCATATGAAATGTCGTGCTAAGTTTTACTTAAGTACCTAGACCTTGTTGGAAAGATTTCCAGAACTTGGCTGTAAATTGCGCTCCTCTATCCGTGATAATAGATATCGGAATACCATGGAGTCGCACAATTTCTTTGAGATACAACCTCGCATAATCTTCTGCTGAGCATGTGGTTCTGACTGGAAGAAAATGAGTTGCTTTCGTCAATCTGTCCACAATCACCCATACAGAATCATGCTTGCCTCGAGAATGAGGTAACCCCACAATAAAATCCATGTTGATCACTTCCCATTTCCAAGTAGGGATTTCCATTGCTCGCAATAATCCTCCTGGCCTTTGATGTTCGATTTTCACTTGCTGGCAATTTGGACATCGAGCTACAAATTCCGCTATGTCTCTCTTCATGCCATCCCACTAATATATCAACTTGAGATCATGATACGTCTTTGTTTCACCTGGGTGAATAGAAATACCGAGAATAATGAGCTTCTTCTAGAATTCGACGGCGCAATTCTGCGACATTCGGAACACATAGCCTGCCTCGGTATCTGAGAATTCCATCCATAAAAGTTTCGAATGGAGACTTCTCTTTTTCATGAAATGTGTCTCTGTAATGGCACAAATGAGGATCTTCATACTGACGCTCTTTCACTTCCATGTTCAGGGACGAAACTGTGGGATCACTAATACCGATTCCTGCACTACCTGAATCAATTAAACGTACTCCAAGATTCGCTAGCTGATGGAGCTCATGAATCATCTCTTTCTTTTTCGGAGGAACTTCACATAGGCTGCCCATTGATCGGCGGCTAAGCGCATCAGCTACTACATTTGCTTTTCTAGGTTGATATAAAATACTCACATCATAATCTTTCAATAATTCTAACCACCGCCTCTACCACAAATTCAACTCCTTCTGTTTGAAAATGTACTGAAGACTCTTGTGATCCGTATAGATATCAACGTGCACGCCATACAAGTAATGTCTCCATATCTTTAATGCATGAATAACTGCAACTAATTCGAGATCATGAGTTGGGTAGTTTTTTTAATATTTTCGCAAATGTCTTGAAGCATAAGCAATGACTCTACCGTGCTGCATTAACACACATCCTAACCCAACCCCGGAAGCATCACAGTACACAACATAACCATCTGGCCCTTCTGGAAGTGTTAAGACTGGGGCTGAGGGTTAATCTTGTCACAACCCAGCTAAGGGCCGCGACGGGTACCCGGGGCTGACCACCGAGCACCGCTCATTCTATTACTCATCTTACCCATTTAATGCTCTTTTATCAATTTTATACTCAAAGCATAAGAAAATCGTCTTTCATTTGAAACATAAATACTTTTATATACATGCGCTTCTCGGCTATCAAAATAATATATACACATATTAGCAATCTCGTGAGACCATCTAACCCACACTGCGTATCTACGAGCCTCTACTGGAGTGCTAAACATAAGGACGGGACAAGACCCCGTCATGCCCAAAAGAACATATACATGACTATATACGCAAAAGGATAATCAAGCACCTCCGGGACAAAGGAGTGCTTTCAATCAGCTGACAGCTACTACGGATCTGGGTCGTGCTCTCCTCCCTGTCTACCTGTGGGCATGAACACAATATCTAAAGAAAACGAACGTCAGTACGAACATTGTACTGAGTATGAGAGGCATAAACAAAGAGATAAAACAATGATATATATATAGAAGTATCAATATGGAACATCTGTATCTGACTATCAAGTATAAAGGAATTAGTGCATGCTGGCTTACTCATAATCATCATCATGTCATGTATGCATAAGTGTATATAAGCTGCCCGTCCATATAGGTACGGTGTGATAATGTATAAGCTGCCTGTCCATATCCGAACGGTGTGATAATCATAACATTAGCCTGTGTCCAGGCCTCCCGCGTCCGGGGTATCATCTCATGCCGCCCACTAGTGGTGTCTGCCCATGCCATCTGGCCATGGTGTATACACTGCCCGCCTTAGCGGTGACTGCCCGGCCATATAGGCACGGTGTTATATTATCATCATAACATGCTTATCATAGTGTGCTCATCATAATCTTCTTATCTTATCATGGTACATGCATAAGGCACAAGATCAACTATACTTTATCGGGGTGACGTAAGGTCGTGATCCCCCGATCTCATTATGGAGCAATCATTGACATTCTGCCTCACCTTGAAGGAATTAGCACATAAGGTGAGTGTAAGAAATAAATAACATCATTATCATTATGGCATCATCATATCATATCTCTTATCTTATATACCCATTTATGGGTATAGACTTTTAGCTTTCCGGAATATAGAAACCCACGAAGAGGAAATAAAATCATGCTATAAGATTCATGCCATTAGAAAGAAAGGACTAGCATTACATACCTTTGACGTTTAACCAAGCTATCACTTGCTTGTTCTCCCTCGATATCACGTTTCTACTTTCAAGAGAGAATTCGCGCTAATGTTAGTTAATCGTCTATAAGAATGCGCTACCATTCTAGGGAAAAATTGGGCAGCATTTCCTTTGTTTATACTATTTTTCCCATATTCTATATCAACTCCCAAACGCTCACAACAACATTCACAATATTGCAATCAACAATCATCATTTATATACATTGACCACAATCCACCATTTCTCTTCAATTTCTCCACATTTATGGTTATAGCTTACTATCGTGTTTCCTCATATATAATACTTATTTCATGGCCTAAATGTCATTTATAACGTATTCATAATCACAACACACAAACATTCATGATTCAATCCAACTACCATCAAACCATGGCACTATTCTCTCATTAATGACCCATTTCCTATGTCTTTCTACAATTCAAGTATCTTAACCTTCCAATACCTTAAACAACATGTTCTAGTCATGAAACTTACCTTAGATGATGGTTGAACAAGTCTTGAATGGAATTACTCCTCTAGCATCAAAACCCTACTTCACTCCTCTTGGGTTTTCTTGAGATAGATGAACTTTAGCTAGGTTTCATACACTTTGCCTGATGGATTTGGTGTTTTTGATCATGGATTTCCTTTGATTTTCTTGTGGAGGAATGTTAGAGAATGTTCTAGAGGTCTCTTGACTTGTGGAGAGTGGGAATGAAATGAAAATGAAATGAAAAGGGTCCCTTATATTAATTCACCAAAGCTGGTCGGACCACTTTATACGGACCAACATACGGTCCGTATAATTTTCACTGACCGTATGTTGGACAGTATGTTTGGTCCAGTGAGCCATGTTGTTCTGGACTGGATCTACGGCCTGGACATACGGTCCGTGAATTTTATACGGCCAGTATGTCTGGCCGTATAATGTTCAGTTGTCCGGAACTTGTTTTCGTCAGCACGTTTGATCCCCGATCCTTATGAAACCTTCTTAACACTTGTTTAACACTTCAATACCAATCTAAGGGACGTTATCACTTGTATCCAAGACCTCATTATTCCCTCATTGGCTCGTCGTCCATGATTCCTATCCGATACGTAACATATCCTTTACCTTATTCGTCAAACTTCTTTCTTTACGTCTATGGTCTTCGAGTCTCGATTAAGATCATAAAATGCTATCTCTTACTTATCAAATCATCGTGTTCTTTGTGCCCTTCGTTAGCTTACTCGTTTTACTCTAATCGGGAGAAAATTTCCAAGGTGTAACAAATCTGTCCTTCAACTCTTGGAAACTGCGTTCATAAGCATCATTCCATTGAAATTTAACTGACTTCTGGGTTAGCTTCGTCAATGGGGCTGAAATAGAGGAAAATCCCTCTACGAACCTCCTATAGTACCTTGCCAATCCCAGAAAACTATGGACTTCTGTAGGCGTCGTAGGCCCTGGCCAAGTCTTCACATCTTTGATTTTCTGAGTATCAACTCGAATGACATCATCTGAAATAACATGGCCCAAAAATGTCACAGAATTCAGCCAAAACTCGCACTTTGAAAATTTTTCATATAATTCTCTGGTTCGAAGAATTCCAAGAACAATACATAAATGATCGGCATGCTCTGATTCTGTGCGAGAGTATACCAGAATATCATCAATGAACACTATTACGAATAAATCCAAGAGAGGCCTGAATACATTATTCATCAAATTCATGAACACTACCGGAGCATTGGTCAACCCAAACGACATCACCCGGAATTCATAATGGCCATATCTCGTTCTGAAAGCGGTTTTAGGAATATCTTCTTCTCTAACTCTCACTTGATGATAACCCGACCTCAAGTCTATTTTAGAAAACCACTTGGCACCCTGTAGTTGATCAAACAAATCATCAATCCTTAGGAGAGGATATTTGTTCTTTATTGTCACCTTATTCAACTGCCTATAATCGATGCACATTCATAGGGAACCATCCTTCTTTCTTACGAACAAGACTGGTGCTCCCCACGGTGATGAACTGGGTCTAATAAACCCCTTCTCAAGAAAATCTTTCAACTGTGCTTTTATCTCTTTCAATTCTGTCTCGGCCATTCGATAAGGAGGAATGGAAATAGGCTTGGTGTCCGGCAACACATCAATAGCGAAATCAATCTCTCTTTCTGGAGGAAGGCTTGGAAGTTCATCTGGAAATACATTCACTACCGGAACAGATTGGAAAGTTGGCGACTCTGCTTTGGTATCATGAACTCGGACTAGGTGATAAATATAGCCTTTAGATATCATCTTTCTTGCTTTAAGGTAGGAAATAAACCTACCTCTTGGAGATGTTGTATTACCCTTCCATTCAAGCACGGGCTCTCCCGGAAATTGGAATCGAACAATTTTCATCCGACAATCACCATTAGCATAACATGAGGCCAACTAATCCATACCCATAATCACATTGAAATCTAACATTTCCAGCTCAATTAAATCAGCTTTGGTCTGGCGATTACATATCACAAGTACACAATTTTTCTACACTTGTCTAGCTATCACGGGATCACCAACCGGAGTAGATACCTCAAAAGGTTGAATTGGCTCAGGTTTCACCCCAATACAACCAGCAACATACGGAGTAATATAAGACAAGGTAGAACCCGGATCTATCAATGCATACACATCATGGGAAAATATAGATAATGTACCTGTAACCACATCCGGGGAGGACTCGTGTTACACCTCGAAAAATCTTCCGTTGGTACGCAAGTGAATGATCTAGTGAGGAGTACGAGTATACGATATTTCCATAAGTAAGAAACAACGTTTGACGACCCTAAGTAAGATTCCGAAGGCAATTGCAATAAGAGATAGGTTATGCTCCACAAAGACTAATTATAGGTTTTGGAAATATGAAAAGTTGCAGGTTTGCATTTTGGCTAGTTGCACGTAAAATGAAATACGGACCGTAAAGTGGTATACGGCCCGTAAACTGCCATGTCGTATTTTGGCTTCCAAAACTTCAACTTTCTACCAAATGAGAAAATGGTTAAATACGACCCAAAATACGGACCGTAAAGTGGTTTTCGGCCCGTAAACTGTGTCCGTAAATCACCACGTCTCAGCCTGAGTTTTTGGTTCTGATATGATTAAACACGACCACGAAGGACGGTCCATAAAATGGAATACGGACCATAAACCAAGTTTACGACCACTGTGCTGTTAATTTAAGATCAGATTTTGGGTTATTAAATAAGGGACCAAGTTTATTATTTCATTTCCACATTTCATCCCTTCTCTCTAAAACATCTCTCTACATTTATTCCACAAGATTTCAAGGATTATTAGTCATCAACAACACAAATCAAGTGAATCAAGTGTAAGGAAACCCATTAAGATCATTCAAGTCAAGAAAATCTTATTGAAGGAAAACTAGGGTTTTTGCTCAAGTGGAGTATTTCGATCAAGGCTCGTTCCTACAATATCTAAGGTAAGATTTATGGTATATATATGTTGTTTAAGGTATTTGAGAGTTAAAATTCTTGGACATTAGATGAGTATAGAAAAATGGGTCATGAATGATGAATAGTGACATTTTGAGAGATAGTTTGAATTGAACCATGATTCTTGTTGTGTTGTGATATGAATGTGTTATAAATGATGTTAAGATAATGAAAATGGGCATTTTATATGAATGGATGGAGTCGGGTTATATGACCATGAATATGAGTGAATTGGGAGCGAATTGAGAAATCTAGACAATGTGGTTAACGTAAATGATTAATGGCCATTGTTATGGTATTGTGAATGTATTGTTGATGTTTGGGGAGTTGAATTACGATATGGAGGAATGTTGTATAAATAAGGGAGATGCTGTCCGATTTTCTCTAGCTTTAGCCATGTGTGCTAGTTGTCGATTCTAACGATAGTATGACTTTAATGAAGGTATAAACGCAACCGTTAAAAGAGAACGTGCAAGTGGTAAATAGTCGAACGGAGAAGGTATGTAAGGCTAACCCTTCTTTCATAAGGCATGGTTCTTTGGCCAAATATCTAAATCTTCCATAAGTCTGTGATGTCTCATAAACGGTTTGATCTTCCGAGCTATAAAGCTCACGATTCTTGATATGCTACGATTGTACTAAGCTCCTTGTATGACGAGTAAGCCTATAAAGATAAGTGTGATGAATGATGATAATAGTGATAATGATATTGATGACGACTATAATGGTAATAGCGATGATGATAGTAATGATAATAGTAAAGATGCTGATGAGCTATATGTATGTATGCACTTGTATGGCCGGGTAGTATATGTATAGATGTATATGTATGTATGTTTACGTAACGCGCGCACACCACTGCAGTTGGGTAACACTGAGCCTTGGTAGGGCCAGGTATGTGTAACACTGAGCCTTGGTTGGCAGGTATGTATGACCACCGAGCCTAGCTATGGCCGGGTACGTGAAACACCGAACCTTCGGAGTCGGGTATGTTATGTAAATGCTATGTATATGATATGATTATGTATAGGATATGAATACGAATATGATATGACTATGTATATGAATGTGAATAAGGGCATGTATACGAATACGAGTACAAATATGGTACGGGTACTATTATGAATACAGATAATGATGTATGTACACAAACACGTATTAGACATGGAAAGTTCCTAAGAAAGGCAAGCAAGTGCATATGACGATGATATTTCCATCTCCCATTCGATGCTATTTCTTATGTTGCTACCTATGCTTCTATATTGATATTGATCATGCTTTACATACTCAGTACATTCTTCGTACTGACGTCCTTTTGTTTGTGGACGCTGTGTCATGCCCGCAGGTGCACAGGGAGACAGGCTCGATCCATAGCTGCTTACTCAGAGATTACATAGCAGAGCTCCATTTCATTCGGAGCCATAGCTTTTGGGTACTTATTCTTTTGGGTATGTAATTATGGGCATAGCGGGGTCCTATCCCGCTTATGTGATATGTTATACTCTTCTTAGAGGCTCGTAGTCACTTGTATATGGTTAGATATGTCTGGCCTTGTTGGCCCATATTTTGTATATCATTTTGATAGCCTTGTCGGTTCATGTACGTTGATGTGGCATAGATGCCAATCATTATATAAAGGCATTGTCGTCCAATGGGACTAGTATGATGAACGAATAGATTCATATGTTTAATTGTATGGCTCACCTAAATGTAAGCATAAGTGTAAGCAAAGGGGCGCCCGGGTGGGCTAGCACCGGGCGTTCGTCGCGACCCTCTAAACGGGTCGTGACAACTCGAGATCCTGTCGTCCGGCTAAAGCATACACACGAGGCAGTGGCACCTGAAGTAGATGCTCCCCTTCGGACTCTACCTCGGCCTGCTGGAATCTGGGAAGTCTGCCCTACCGAGCGCACTGAAGAAGAACCAGCCGCTGATTCTGTGGGATAAACCCCAACTCTACCACTCACCGATGGGAAATCTCGCATCATAGGCCCAACCTGGCCGCAGGTATAGCAAGCATCTGAACCATGGCGACACTTTCCGGAATGTAATCTACCGCACTGGATGTATCGCGGTACTGGGGGTCTCCTCTGGCTATAATCTCCCGCAAACTGAGAATCTGAGTCCCTCGAACTCTGACACTATCCTGAACGAAAGGAGCGATCAAATCTCCTACCTATAAATCGAGGAGGTGCACTAGTCACCGATTGGGCTGAGTGTCTAGAATGTGTCTGCCTTGATCCCCCTCTATAATCACTTCTTGCCCCCATAGATCTGGCCCTCTTGCCTTGCCTTCTATCGATTTCACGATCACCCCTTTGCAGAGGTTGTTGTCCTTTTAAATTCTGGGCATGGTCTTGTATTTCGGAAATATCCATCCCATCTTGCAACGAAGCCGTCAAACAATCTTTAAATAAAGATGGCCCTAAGCCACTCACAAACCTGTGTACCCTATCTCCCATATCGGCTACCATAGTCGGGGCATATCTAGCCAATGAATTAAACTGAAGGCTGTATTCCCGGTCACTCATATTTACTTGCTTTATATTTAAGAACCTCTCCTCTCTAGATCGGCGGACCTCGGGTGGCAAATAGTGGCAGATGAAAGCATCTACAAATTCTTGCCACACGGGAGGAGGCACATTTTCTTTTCTTGATGCTAGCCAATTATTGTACCACAATACCACCACATCTCGGAGTCTATAAGATGCCAACTCCACAGATTCAGTTTCGGAGGCATGAATAATCCTCAATGTTCTCAACATCTCATCAATAAAACCTTGTGGGTCTTCATCCGGCTTTGACCCGAAAAACTCCGGAGGATTCAAACTCAAAAAATCACGGGCTCTGGTATTAGCTGCCCGATCACTTGAACCCGCAGTCTGCCGCAGTTCCTGGGCGGCAACTAACTACGTCAGTAAATGGATAGCCTCGGTCATTTGTTGACCCGAAGTAGCTGGTGGAGGAACTGGAGCTGAAGCTCCTCCTTGTTGTTCTACATTGGGCGGGGTGGAGGAAGTATTAGATGGGGCCTCATTATGTGACTCTCCCTCTTCTACATTCGTTGGTGGCTCTCTTTCTACCCGCTTTTTCATCGTAGTCTTTCCCTTCTAGGCGGCTGTAGCTTTTCCCTTTGGCGGCATTTCTGAAATCATAGCACATTATTAGGGAGGAGAAAATCTTATAATACAGCTCTATCGCACGATCTCTTAAGATGAAAGATGGTCATTTTTCCTAAATGCCCTGTATCCTCCTGTTTATTAGTGTGGCGTGCAACACACCATAAACAAGACTCTACTAGACGGCTCGTAGACACTTCCTAGGACAGATCTGCTCTGATACCACTTTTGTCACGACCCGACTAGGGGGCCATGAAGGGTACCTGGAGCTGACTACCAAGCACCACTCATAATGCTAGTTATCATACTTATTCTGCATTTATCTATTGCTCTACACTTCTAGTCGTAAAGAAAACCATTTACAATTTGAAACACATATACATAAGCCCCCTTAGCAATCAAAATAATATATATATATATATATATATACATATACATACGAGGAGAAACCGTGAGACCATACTACCCACACATACGTATCTACGAGCCTCTACTAGAGTGCTAGATATAGGGATGGGACAGGACCCCGTCGTGCCCAAAATATACATATATACACAAAATAATAGTCAAAGGCACCTCCGGAACAATGGAGTGCTCTCAAGTTAGCTAATAGCTCCTACGGGTCTGGATTACCTCCCTGTCCACCTGTGGGCATGAACACAGCGTCCAAAGAAAACGGACGTCAGTACGAACATTGTACTGAGTATGAGAGGCATAAGTAATAATAATACGTCAATGAGATAAAGGAAGCATCAAATAAGGAGCAACCTGTAACTGACTGTCAATTATAAAAGAAATAATTCATATTGGCTTACTTCATAATCATCATCATATCATGTATGCATATATGTATAAGCTTGTCAGGACCCGACTAGGGGCCGTGACGGGTACCCGTTGCTAACCACCGAGCACCACTCGTTCTACTACTCATCATACTCATATAATAAGAAAACCATTTTTCATTTGAGAACATAGATGCTTTTATAGACATAAGCCTTTCGGCTATCAAAATGATAATATATATATATATATATACAGTAGTAACCTCGTGAGACCATATAACCCACACTGCGTATCTACGAGCCTTTACTAGAGTGCTAGACATAGGAACGGGACAGGACCCCGTCGTGCCCGAAATATACAAATATACACAAAAGAATAATCACGGCACCTCCGGAACAATGGAGTGCTCTCAAGTCAGCTAACAACCCCTACGAGTCTGGATCAAGATCACCTCCCTGTCTACCTGTGGGCATGAACACAGCGTCCAAAGAAAACGGACGTCAGTACGAACATTGTACTGAGTATGAGAGGCATAAACAACAACAATACGTCAATGAGATAAAGGAAGCATCAACTCATGAACTCATACTCAGTACAATGTTTATGTCTCTCATACTCAGTACTTAGTACAATGTTCGTACTCAGTACTCATGCCTCTCATACTCAGTACAATGTTTATGCCTCTCATACTCAGTACAATGTTCGTACTCAGTACAATGTTCGTACTGAGTATACGACAACAATGCTGACTTACTCATAATCATCATCATCTCATACATGCATAAATGTACAAATGTATAAGCTGCCCGTCCATATAGGTACGGTGTGATAATAATTAACCTGCGTCCAGGCCTCCCACGTCTGGGGTATAAGCTGCCCACTATAGTGGTGTGTATGTCTGCCCGTCCATATAGGTACGGTGTAATATCATCAACATATACTCATCATAATGCATGTATAATAACTCCAAGATAGCTATACTTTATCAAGGTGACATAAGGTCATGAACCTCCGATTCCATTATGGGCATCTATAAGTATCCTGCCTTACCTTGAAGGAAATAGTATGTAAGGTCAGTGCATAAAATAACTGACATCATTAACTTAATAGTATTTTGCCTCACCTTGAAAGGAAATAGTATATAAGGTGAGTGTGTACAACAAACAATATCATTAACTTTATAGGAACATCATATCATGAACTCTAAAATCTTTAGACTCAAGCTTATCATCATCATTATTGGGCTCGCAACATATCTCTTATCTCATATAGCTATTCATGAATATGAACTATTAGCTTTCCAAAATGTAGGAGATTCATGGAGAAGAAAGAAGAATCATACCATCGGATTCATGCCATAGAAAGAAAGGACTAGCCTCACATACCTTTTTCATTTAGCTAATCTATCACTTGCTTGTTTTCATTTGATGCCCATGTTTCTACCTTCAAGAGAAGTCGCATGACATTAGCTAATCGATTACTTAAACGTGCTTACCAAGGATAAAGAAAATTGGGCAGCATTTCCTTTTTTTATACAACTTTTCCCATATTCTATATCAACTCCCAAACAACCATAACAACATTTACAATATCATAGGCAGCAATCATCATTTATCTATATTATCCACATTTCACAATTTCACTTCAATTTCCCCATAATCATAGTCATAATTCACTATTACGTTCTTTCACATATCATACTCATTCCATGTTCTAAATGTCATTCATAACCTACTTACAATCACAACATATCCATATTCATGATTCATTCCAAACTACTACTCAACAATAGCACTATTCCCACATTTATGACCCACTTTCTATATTCTTCTGCAATCCAAGTGTTTCAACTTCTCAATATCTTAAACATCATGAAAATATCATAAAACTTACCTTATATATTGTAGGAACAAGCCTTGAGTGGTATTGTTTTTCTTGCACCAAAACCCTAGTTCACTTCTTTTGAAATTTCTTGGCTTAAATGACTTTAATGTGCTTCACACTCTTGATTTTTGTTGGTTTGATGAAGTTGATCATCAATTTCCTTTGTGTTCTTGTGGATGAAGAGTAGAGAACATTCTAGAGAGTTCTTGACTTGTGTAGGAGAGAAATGAAATAAAATGAACTTGGGTCTCCTTTTAGTAACTTAAAATTTCATTCCGTCGGGCAATTATACGAACACTTATACGGTCCGTATAAACTTATACGGTCCGTATAAGTGACCCTGAAATGGATCCTTCAGTTTCTCTTCTCTGTGACCATATAATCCCACCAGTGAGGGACCTTCACTGTGATGGTTCTGCGATCTATTATACGGACCATATAACATTATACGGACCGTATAACCCATCAGTTCACTGAATCTTATTTTCGTCACTTCGTTTGATCTCTGATCCTTATGGAACCTTCTTAACACTTGTTTAGCACTTCATTAACAATCTAAGGGTCGTTATAACTCTTCTCCAAAACGTCTTTAAACTCTCATTAATTCGATACTCGAAATTATTGCCCGACACACAACATATAACCTGCTTTCCTTGTTAACCTTCTTTCTTTTCATTATATGTCTTGAATCTCAATTAGGATCATCAAAGGCTATTTCTCACTTATCGAAATATCTTATGCGTCGTGCTCTTTGCTAACCTATTCACTGTACGTTAACAGAGAATTTTTCAAGGTGTAACAAAGCTGCCCGACCATATAGGTACAGTGTGATAATCATTAGCCTGCGTCCAGGCCTCCCACGTCTGTGGTACCATCTCATGCCGCCCACTAGTGGTGTCTGCCCATGCCATCTAGACATGGTGTATACGCTGCCCGCCTTAGCAGTGTCTGCCCGGCCATATAGGCGCGGTGTAATATCATCAACATGTACTCATCATCATGCATGCATAGAAACTCAAAGATAGCTATACTTTATCGAGGTGACATAAGGTCGTGAACCCCCGATTCCATTATGGAGCATTTATAAGCATTCTGCCTCCCCTTGAAGGAAATAGTATATAAGGTGAGTGTATACAATAAACAACATCATTAACTCTATAGGAACATCATATAATGAACTCTAGAATCTTTAGAGTTAATCTCATCATCAACATTATTGGGCTCGTAATGTATCTCTTATCTCATGTGGCTATTCATGAACATAGACTCTTAGTTTTCCGAGATGTAGGAGATTCATGGAGAAGAAGGAAAAATCATGTCGTAGGATTCATGCCATAGATAGAAAAGACTAGCCTCACATACCTTTTTCGTTTAACTAATCTATCGCTTGCTTGTTCTCCTTCAATGCCCACGTTTCTGGCTTCAAGAGAATTCGCATTAACATTAGCTAATCGATTACTTAAACGTGCTTACTAAAGCTATAGAAAATTGGGCAGCATTTCCTTTATTTATAAAACTTTCCCCATATTCAATATCAACTCCCAAACATCGATAACAACATTCATAATATCACAAGCAACAATCATCATCCATCTACATAGCCCACATTTTGCAATTTCACTCCAATTTCTCCATAATCATGGTCATAGTTCATTATCGCGTTTTCTCACATATAATACTTACCCCATGTTCTAAATGTCATTTATAGCATACTTATTATCACAACATATCAATATTCATAATTCACCCCAAACTACTACTCAACAATGGCACTATTCCCACATTTATGACTCATTTTCTATATCTTTCTACAATCCAAGTGTTTTAACTTTCAACACCTTAAATAACAAGGAATGGTCATAAAACTCACCTTAGATAATGGGAGAATAAGATTTGAGTGGGAATTTTCTTCTAGCACAAAAACCCTAGTTCACTTCCCTTGGGATTTCTTGGCTTAGATGAACTTTGATATGTTTCATACACTTGATTTTGTGGGTTTGGTAAAGTTGATCATCAATTTCTCTTAGGTTATTGTGGATGAAGAATGGAGAGAGTTCTAGAGGATTCTTGAGGTGTGGAGAAGTGAAATGAAATGAAATAAATAAGAGAGGGTCCTTATATCAATATTTAAAATCTATCCCGACCGGATTCTACGGACCAACATACGGTCCGTATAATTTATACTGACCGTATGTCTAGCCGTAGATCTGGTCCAGTGAGCTGTGATATTCTGGGCTGATTATACGGCCAGACATACGGCTAGTATAATTTATACGGCCAGTATGTTGGGCCGTATAATGCCCAGTTCATCCGAACTCATTCTCGTTGACTCGTTTGATCTCCAATCCGTATGGAACCTTCTTGACACTTGATTAACACCTCAATACCAATCTAAGAGACATTATCACTCTTCTCCGAAACATCTTTAAGCCATCATTAACTTGTCGCTCATAATTCTTACCCGACACGCAACATATCTCTTGCTTTCCTTGACAACCTTATTCCCTTTTGTCAAATGTCTTTGAATCTCGATTAGGATCATCAAATGCTATTTCTTACTTATCAAAACATAGTATACGTCGTGTCCTTCGCTAGCCTATTCACTGTACTTTAACGGGAAATTTTCCAAGGTGTAACAGTTGGCTTCGTATAGGCTTCGTGATATTGCAGTACAGTGGTATCAGACTTAGGAGCTATCTAGGGGAGAGAATGCCCACAACGGTTAGGCAAGAGTTTTCAAATGCTGTTATTCGCCATTATTTACCACCAGAGGTCCGACGAGCTCGAGCAGACAAGTTCTAGCGTATTGAGCAGGGCAGTATGAGTGTCCAGGAGTATCGTGTACACTTTGATTCTATGGATAGATATGCCCCAGCCGTGGTGGCTGAGATGTAGGACAGAGTTCATCGTTTTGTGATAGGTCTAGGGCCGCATTTGATAGATGCTTGTACGATTGCTGCATTACAGCCGGGCATGGATATCTCCCGTATACAGGCATATGCACAGAATTTAGAGGACCGCAAGCGTCAGTGGAGGACAGAGCGTGACCGTGACCGGGGCCATGGTAAGAGGGCTAGATCTTTAGATATCGAGGGTGAGTCTAGGGGAGGACAGAAACAACAGCATCCCCAATATCCATCCCATTCGGTAGGGAGCGCACCTCCATGATTTCCAGGTTCGAGGTTTGATCGGTCTTCTTATTCCAGAGTGGGCCAGAGTTCCAAGGTATCAGGCTCTCAGTACAGGTCAGAGTCAGGCCAGGTGAGGCCACCCTTGCCGCGGTGTGCTCAGTGTGGTAGGCTACATGCTGGGCTGTGTCGATTGGGATTGGATGGTTGTTATGCTTGTAGTCAGTTAGGCCACAGGATGAGGGAGTGCCCGATGAGGGTTCTTCTACAGTACGCCATTCAGGGCAAGCTTTCCAGACACCAGCAGGATGAGGTAGATGGAGGAGTGGAGCATCTATCTCGAACGGTCCTCAGCACAGCTTCTATGCACTAGCCGGTAGGTAGGATCGTGAGTCATCTCCTGATGTCGTCACAGGTATATTATCAGTCTCCTCCTATGATGTGTATGCACTGATTGACCCAGGTTCCACTTTATCATATGTTACGCCCTTTGTTGCCAGCAAGTTTGGGATAGAGCCTGGGTTGATTAAATCGTTTGAGGTATCTACGCCAGTTGATGATCCATTTATATCTAGGCGGATATATCGAGGTTGCGTAGTTATAGTTTGTAACCGTCGTACCTTAGCGGATCTTATTGAGTCAGACATGATTGATTTCGATGTTATTATGGATATGGATTGGTTGGCTTCCTGTTATACCAATGTTGATTACAGAGTGCAGGTAGTTCGATTTCAGTTCCCAGGCGAGCCAGTCCTAGAGTGCAAGGGCAATGCTGCTTCACCGAGGGGTAGGTTTATTTCCTACTTTAAAGCAAGGAAGATGTTCAAAAAAGGGTACATCTATCACCTGGTTTGGGTTCAGGATGTGCAAGCAGAGTCACCGACCCTTCAGTCTGTTCCTATTGTTAATGAGTTTCCAGAAGTGTTTCCAGATGAGCTTCCAGGAATTCCCCCAAAGAGAGATCGATTTTATTATTGATCTATTACTAGATACTCGACCAATATCTATTCCTCCTTATAGGATGGCACCTGCGGAGTTGAAAGAATTAAAGGAGCAGTTGAAAGATTTGCTCGAGAAGGGTTTTATTAGGCCTAGCACATCACTGTGGGGAGCACCAGTATTATTTGTAAGAAAGAAGGATAGCTCTTTGCGAATGTGCATTGATTATAGGAAATTGAATAAAGTGACTGTAAAGAATAAGTATACGCTCCTGAGGATCGATGATTTATTTGACCAGTGGCAGCGCGCTAAATATTTCTTGAAGATAGACTTGAGATCAGGATACCACCAGGTTAGAGTGAAGGAAGAGGACATTCCGAAGACGGCATTCAGGACTAGGTATGGGCATTATGAATTTTGTGTCATGTCATTCGGGTTAACTAATGTCCCAGCCATATTCATAGATTTGATGAAACATGTATTTAGACCCTTTCTAGATCAGTTCGTGATTGTGTTTATAAATGATATTCTGGTTTATTCACTGTCAGAGGATGAACATGCAGAGCATCTATGAATAGTGCTTGGCGTTCTTTGAAGAAGAGAGCTGCATGCCAAGTTTTCCAAGTGTGAGTTCTGGTTGAACTCTGTGGCTTTTCTGGGTCACATTATTTCAGAAGAAGGCATTAGAGTGGATACCCAAAAGATTGAGGTTGTGCCCACGGCACCAACAGAGATACGTAGTTTCTTGGGTTTGACAGGTTATTATAGAAGGTTTGTAGAAGGATTCTCCTCTCTTTCATCCCCATTGACTAAGTTGACTTAGAAATCAGCTAAGTTCCAATGGACATATGCTTGTGAGCAGAGTTTTCTGACGTTGAAGGATAAGTTGACTTCAGCACCTGTTTTAACTCTTCCAGAAGGAGTAGATGGCTATGTGGTATATTGTGATGCTTCAGGCATTGGATTGGGATGTGTGTTAATGCAGCACTGTAAGGTTGTCGCTTATACTTCTAGACAGCTGAATAAGCACAAGAAGAATTACCCAACCCATGATTTGGAGCTAGCGGCAGTGATTCATGCTTTGAAAATATGGAGGTACTACTTATACGGTGTCCATGTTGATATCTATACTGATCATAAGAGCCTCAAGTATATCTTTAAGCAGAAAAACTTAAATTTGTGTCAGAGGCGATGGTTAGAGTGGTTGAAAGACTATGATGTGGCTATTTTGTACCATCTCGGGAAAGCTAATGTAGTAGTCGATGCCCTCAGTCGTAAATCTAAAGGTAGTTTGTCATATGTGCTGCTAGGGAAAAGAGAAATGGTCCGTGAAGTTCATCGATTAGCTAGCCTCGGAGTTCGATTGATAGATTCAAGTGATGTAGGAGTTACTGTTCAAGGCACAGCGGTGTCATCTTTGGTAGCAGAAATAAAGATCGTCAATACGAAAACCCTGTCCTAGTTCATACTGAGATACAACATCTCAGAAAGAAAAGACACCCTTTGTAATTACAGGTGATGGAGTACTCAGATATCGAGTTCCTAACATTGTAGGACTTCATCAGCAGGTCGTGGGGGAGGCACATCAATCTCGCTATTCTATTCATCCAAGCTCAACAAAAATGTACCATGATCTCAGAGAAGTTTATTGGTGGGATGATATGAAAAGAGATATAGCAGAATTTGTTGCTCAGTGTCCAAATTATCAGCAGGTTAAAATAGAGCACTAGAAGCCCGGAGGTCTATTGCAGGCTATGGAGATTCCGACATGGAAGTGGGAGGTAATTAACATTGATTTTATTACGAGTTTGTCCCGTACCTAACGAAAGTATGATTCCATATGGGTTGTAGTTGATAGGCTTACAAAGTTAGCCCATTTCCTTCCTGTCAGAACTACTTATACAGCTGAAGATTATGCGAAGCTTTATCTCAAAGAGATTTTACGACTTCACGGTGTTCCTACAACCATTATCGCAGATATGGGAACACAGTTCACAGCTAATTTCTAGAAGTCTTTTCAGAATGGATTGGGGACTCAAGTGAGTCTTAGTACCGCGTTTCATCCGCAGACAAATGGACAAGCGGAGCGTACTATACATACACTTGAATATATCTTGAGAGCTTGTGTACTTAATTTTCAAGGCAGTTGGGATGATCATTTGTCTCTTATCGAGTTTTCATATAACAACAATTACCATTCCAGTATTCAGATGGCTCTTTATGAGGCCTTATATAGGCGGAGATGTAGATCTCCCATAGGATGGTTTGATGTCGGGAAAAATCAGTTAGCAGGCCCAGACTTAATTCAGCAAGTAGTTGATAAGGTGAAAATGATCCGAGAAATATTGCTAACAGCTCAGAGTCGACAAAAATCCTATGCGGATAATCGGTGACGCAAGTTAGAGTTTGAGATAGGCGATTGGGTTTTCCTAAACATTTAGCCTATGAAGGGAGTGCTGAGGTTTGGCAAGAAGGGTAAGTTGAGCCCTCGATATATTTAGCCATATAAGATCATTCGTACTGTGGGCAAGGTGGCATATGAGCTAGAATTGCCTTCTTAGTTAGAGTCTGTACATCTGGTATTTCATGTGTCTATGCTTCATAAATGCATCGGAGATCCTTCTAGAGTTGTACCAGTAGATGATATCCAGGTGACCGAGCAGTTATCATACGAAGAGGGTCCAGTGGCTATATTGGACAGACAGGTTCATCGGCTACGAACCAAGAATGTAGCTTCCGTTAAAGTTTTGTGGAGGAATAAGAATGTTGAAGAAGTGACTTGGGAAGCGAAAGAAGCAATGAACATTAAGTACCTGCATTTGTTTATAGCACTATAGGAGGTTCAGTCTGAAGCATCATCTCCCCCAGGTATTATTTCATTTTCAGTTATCATGACTGGTCGTGTGAGGCCATGGTATTATATGTTGTAGTATGTGACCCTGTGTGGCATCATTTGGGTTGCTGTGTGCAGGTTGGATGGGTATATGTACAGGGAAAACTCTGTCGAAATTTTTATAGCCCATGATTGTTTGAACATTCGAGGACGAATGTTCCGGGGGGGGGGGGGGGGATGTTAAGCCTCTCGTTCTCGTCATAGTAGAACCTATAGTTTCATAGTCGGTCATACCTTGGAATTGAGACCCGTGTTCGAGTTTTGGAGATAGAAAGTTTCTTACCTCGTGTACAATGGTGCCAGCAGGTATCCCTCATAATTTGAAGGATTATAAGTTAAACGAATAGAATCGACGCGATCTGAGCTGAATCTAAGAAATCTGTAGACACCAGTCATCGTCGACGGGCCGTCGACATGGTCGATGGACCGTTGTTGTGCAGCGTTGACAGGGTTCTGCAGCCTTGAAATCTGCAGGCGTAGGTCGACGGGCAAGTCGACGGGTTGTCGACCCGCTCGTCGAACCGTACCGCTGGGAGTTTTTAATTTCAAATATAAATATGTGATCCACGACTTTAATTCTCATTTTCTCTCTTCCAAGTCAGAGAAAAACCCTAGTATATTTACTCCCAACATTTTCTATCATTATAGTAGTGATTTGGCAAGATCCGAACTCCGTAAACCCAAGCTTGTGAAGAAGAAGGTTGTTTCTAGGGTTTCTTCAAAGTTGTGAAGCTTAGGGTGTTGGAGTTGAAGTGGATCCTTGGAATCTTAGACCCCTCAAGGTATGTAAATGATTTCAACTGTTATATTTAAGTTAATTATCAAGAGTTTTAGTAGTTTTAAGTGAAGAAAGGATACTCATGGAAGTGGTAAGTTGATGAAGGGTAAGATAGTGATTTGGGGTTATTTTAAGAGATGATTGGGAATGGATTTAAGTATCTTTTGATATATATAAGTGTTGTCATTGTTGTTGTGGGTATTGTAGTTGATGTTGGATCGAATGGGAAGTTGAAGAGTTGTAAGCTTACAAGGGAAATGTTGTCCACAATTCGTTAAGCTCTATGTGTATTTAAAGATAGTTAGTAAGCGAGGTAAATAGTATAAATAAGGCCAATGTTATCTTAATTGTAGACTTACAAGCTCGAGAGGTAGAAGTTGGACAATTGGATGTACTTCAAGGTATGTTAAGGCAAACCTTTCTTTCTTTTGCCATGATCCTATGATATGAACCAACGTACGAGTAAGCGAGATTCCATATTACTCTACTCTTAGAAGCATTAGGAGTACTTCAGTCTTTGATGTTCATGTACCCCATTTATGAGTGTTCCTTCTATTCATGGGTCCAGTTCTATGTATACAGTTTATTCATGCATTACATTCATTATATATCTATGTACATTGACTCGTGACCAGAAGGCGTTACATACGTGAATAATAGATATATGTGGGGTATGAGAAGATGAATAGGCATTATATACGCATTACCACCTGATCAGCTGGTGCACCATGATGATGATATAAGGATCGGGCTACACGTACCGCAACAATGTATATGATAAGGGCCGCAGATAGGCCCATATGATATGATGAGGTGCCATAGAGGCTTGACAGGCGTTATATACGCATATACATATGTATGACCTACATTGATAGGTATGAGCATGCATATTATGTGCCTACAGAGGAATTGTCAGTTACACAGATTTATGCATACTAGTTCATACAAGTACATGCAGATAGTCATTTCAGCTTATGAGTTCAGATCTTATTCATGAGTTTTTATATATATGTGGTTCTTATGCCTTTCATACTCAGTACATTATCCGTACTGACTCCCTATTGCTCGGGGGGATGCATTCATGCCTGCAGGTTCAGGTAGACCGACAGGTGGTCTAGCTTAATAAGACTTCTATCCAGCCGTGGTCAGTGCACTCCATTGATCCGGAGCTGCAGTACCTTTTGGTATGCTATCCCTTTTGAGATGTACATGCATATGGGTATGAGGGGGCACTGTCCCGTCCTTTCTACATCTTTTATTCCAGTAGAGGTCTATAGACAGTTGTATGTATTAGTCAGATGATGTAGCCTTGTCGGCTTTATTCTTTTGTATACAGTATATGTAGCAGCCTAGCTGGCTTGCACTGTTCTTTCAACATGTTTATGTATGTACAGGTTGTACAGAGTTTATGATGTCACCTACTTATGAGGCAGTATGAGCCCATTTTATGTCACTTGTGGGCCCTTGATGTTCAATAAGGTTCAGATATGAGTATAGGGGTGTTTGGTCGTTAGAGATCAGGCACTCGTCATGACTCATCAATTTAGGTCGTGACAAAAAGTTTCAATGGATTTTGCAACAGAGATAGCAAAGGAGACTTGGTATATGCAGAAGCTCAGGAAATGAGAATTGCAACAAACATTGAAGCTAAAATTGAGGCAATTAAACAGGCACTAAAGCACTGCAGAGAACATAATATCCAGCAGATTCCAGTTGAGACTGACTCTCTTGTCGTACAAAATATACTTCAAGGATCATGGATTACTCCATGGGAGCTGAGAGATAGAGTTGATGACATTAGAAAGGATATGAAAGCAATTCATGTATAGATCACTCATATTTTCAGGGAAGGCAATATGCTTGCAGATTTTCTGGCAAAACGGGCTTTGGATGATTCAGAGATCAAGATTCATGGCATCACACACATGACATTAGAAGGAAGAAGAATAATCAACATGGACAAGTCACATCTTCCTCAACTAAGGATTAGAACAAATAAGATCAAGCAGATATGATGACATGCATATAGCAGTGATCTGGACTTTCCATAATCTGGAACAAACTTGAAAGGCACATCAGGAGTTCAAGTTACAATCTAGCCTAGGAATACAATATGGAACAGTTCATATTAGACAGTTCTATCTTTTTTATTTTATTTTAGCTAGTTCATATTATAGGCATCATGTAACATACAATTTCTTTTATTTCTGCAAGTATTAATAAAAAAGGCTCTGATAGGCATCAACATGCCTGTTAGAGTATAATTTGTTTTTTTTAAAAAAAGCTCTTTCCATAATTCTGCAAATCCTAGTTGTTGTAGAATTTTCCTTGGAACATGTTCACGAACCTGTTTCGTCTACCTAGTTTGTCTAACTCTGAATCTCTGCACTGTTAAGGATAGAACATGTTCTTCTACCTATTCGACCAATCTTTTTCATTCTTCATCTATCATTGAACTGCTTCTGAGATCTTGGCTGGAACATGTTGACTGACCTACTTCTTTTTTGTTGGTAAGCAAATTTTATTGATACCAAAGTGATAATTACAAAGCTAAGTAGGAGCTGACCACCTACTTCTCAACATCTTCCTATAGCTACAAACAAAATAGAATCTAGCTGCAAGTAACATATAATGCAGTCATTACATTCGCCTAGCCTTTCTATTACAATCATAGGAAAACAGCAGTACATTCTAATCCTAGTTACACCAGAGTTAACTATAGCTAAGGCATATGATTCAGAGAATCCATTGTGGCTTTCCACTTTGGCATCATGATTCCTCTGATGTGTATGTGAATTGCAATTTCCCTACATAAATTGTTGCTGTTGAACTGACCTGCTTGAAACCTGAGATTGTTCCTTTCTCTCCAGATCACAAATACCAACATAGCAAAAACACTGCTAACTATTGCGCCTTTACCTGTCTTCTTCCTTTCCCATCTGCAGGCCCACTGCATTTCCTCCTACCATGTGCCAATGGGTTTGTGAAACCCCATCCATTATAGTAACCTGCTCCATAGGCCATTAGTGACAGCATAAGTAAATAGCAAATGATCAAGGGTCTCAATAGCACTATCACAGAAGACACAATCCATAGGTACATGGATCCCAATCTTGAGCAACTATCAACTGTGCCCAGACTTCTCCATACTGCTAACCACAAAATAAATTTATGTTTAGGATGAATATTTTGTTTGAGGGAAAGGCTCTTCCATGCAACTTTCTGGTACTGGGGTATTAAACATAGATATAGTCTTTTGATGGAAAATCTACCCTGAGTGACCATTGTATTCAAATTGTCAGAAAGAGACCCTTGCAATGACAGACCTATTTCATATAATTGTAAGCTCTATGGTCTTTTCCACTTCACTACTGATCACTGCTAGGTCATTCATCCATTGCACCTGATAATTGGTGATCATCCCTCTTCTGCATATGATGATCTTTGGTATAGAACATGTTTCCACATTTATTCTATTTCTTCAACGAACTGCTTTGTGACTAAGTCATTTGTCTTCTCAACCAATCTTTCTTTGCTCCCTCGTTCAGTTGTTCTATTCATATATCATTCATCATATACTCTGAACATCTCTGTGTGCCCGGCTAGGTCCTCTTCTTCACCACTTTGACTGTGCTTGTCTGCTTGTGTACATCTGATGGAATATATTTACGAACCTGATTCATACGCATTGCTTGCAACTATCTCTTATGATTGATTAGGTCTTTGTACTTGTTCCATATGCATTGTATTCTTGCTTATTTAGATATTGCATAGTGTTTGGAACATCTGTTTCAATCAATTATAGGTCTATCTATAATGACCCTTCTGGTCGTTATGGGAAATGTAGGACCACCCTACCAAATAGAACATTTCCAAGGGTAGAACGAGCTAATAGAAACTCAATTGGGTAAGCCTAAGAGCTGAAACATGACTTGTTTGTGGTTGTTATTTGATTTTATCGAGTCCGTCGGGGTGTGACATAGAGAATTAGAACTCCGTTGGGAATTCTAAGGCCATGGGTGGATTCGTATGACGTCTTTGTGCATACGTGCATGTTTGTTTTGTGTTTTTTTGAGGCCTCGGATGAAATGCTGGGTGATAGGGGGTAAACTGATCAAAACGTCAAGCTCACTGCCCAAATGGGACCGTTGTGGCAGTAGGAGTACTGCAGCGGTAGTACCACTGCCAACGGCCATCCATTTTCTTTGTGGCCGCTGTGGTGGGTGGTTGGCTGCTACAGCGATACCGCCATAGTGGTGGATGGACCGCCATAGCGGAAATGAGGATTCCCTTGGTTTGCTATAGTGGTCACTTGACCGCCATAGCGGGACCGCTGCAGCGGTGAAACGACCGTTGTAGCTGTCGATAGAAAATAGTAGCCCGGTTTTATAACACTTAGTCTCCCATTCTTAATTCATAAAGAACCAATACAGTTTCCGACAAGCACCTAGGGCGAAACTCCAAGCTAGGGCAAGAAACTCTTAAGAGGTAAGTTTCATCTATCCCTTTCTATCATTTCGTTTCTCCATCATCATTGTCATCCCTTTTGTGGGTCTTTAATGGTGGAATTGTAATAGAAACCTTATAAATTTATAAACCTTCTAAACTTGATGGGTTATGGTAGTTATCACATATTTATCCTCCAATGGCTTGGATTAACTCCTCCTAACCATGAATTGAGTCCTTAGAACAATATACTAAGTGAATTGAGACTTAAGATTCTATTAAAAATGGAAGCTTTGTCCTAAAATCTGTTTGAAAGGGGTAAAATTGATTATAAAACCCGTGAATTGAAGGTTAATAATTGTGGAGATAGAAGTTATGATAAATTCACCATTAATGGATCGTCTCACCAATTGAAAAAGGTAGAAGTAAGTGGGTCTTATTTCCCAAAATTATTGTTCTTGTTTAAATACATGGTTTGTTGCTTACTCAGCATTACATTGTTACACTTTGACCGTTGTGAGGCGCTTCAGAAACAGAAGGCTCATGCGGAGTAGTTTGTGGCTCCTGCTCTGCATTCGAGGTAGGTTATGGCTTACTTTAGTTAGACTTTAATTAGCGAAACGTATGTATTGTGTAGAATTGATGGGAGAAAGAATGATTAGGTCTTCGGACATGGTGTTTTGGTTGGATATTAGCTAGGTTAGTATGACTTCTGATTTTGTGGGCTCGTCGCCATTACTTTATGTACTGAAATATGAGAGTGTAGTTGTATTCATACTGTGGCGATTCGGGATGGATTTCTGTTAGGTTAATTGTTGTTGATGGTGGCTTGTTTCCCTGTTATTGTTATTAGACTTATTGCTTAAATTATCGTGTTGTACTCAGTTCTCTCTTATTGTGACACATATTATCAGAGAAAGTAAGGATAATGAGTACTTTAGGCTTGAATTGTGATATAAACTTATGACAATACGTAGATGAAAACTTGATGTATGATTTACTGTTGATGATGATAATAATAATAATAATAATAATAATAATAATAATAATAATAATAATAATAATAATAATAATAATAATAATAATAATAATAATAGAAAAATGGAGCTTCCTGGTGATACAAGACTTAGTTGTGAGGCGTACCTGCTACAAGTGGAAGTAAAGGGGGACATAGACTAATATGTTGGTTAAGACGGTTTGTATGATTCATTTCATGGCTGAGTTGATCCAAGTCTTGATATGACTTATGGCTTTATGACTTGTACCTTCACTGTTGCTTTATTGGTTTGCATTGATTTACCATGTTTACACTCACTTATGCATTCATACACTTATGCATGATGGAAATGGTTCGGAAATGATTCATGAAGACTTGTGGCACGATGCCTTGTGTTTGACATTGATATTTCTTATTGTTCATAGTCCCTACATACTAATGAACTGGAATACGTTGAGACATACATTGTGATGTGAAATTAGTGAAGAAGTTAATATAATCTTCTTGTTGCACTTTTGATGCTATTTGAACATGGTACTTTATGAATTGATCATTGAGAGTGATGTGACGGTGTTACTATACATATGACAAGGTACATTTGACCGAGGATGAGGATGTGGCCTAGTTGTGAACTCGTGGTCTGAGGTTCATTCCAAAAATGAGTTGGCACATGATGTGGATCCGCGATCGAGGTTCTTTCCAGGGCAGAGAATTTATGGCTCGGGTTCGAGGAGTGGATCCAGAACGAGGGTACATGGACACCATGAGTCCCCTACAGGTCATGACTACTGAGCTATTATATCAGTAGCATGTAGGGGTGGGCGTTCGGTTTTTCGGTTCGGTTTTATCAAATTTCGGTTTGGCTATTTCGGGTTCGGTTTTTTGAAGGTGGACACCGAATACCGATCCAAACTAGTTCGGTTCAGTTCTTTCGGTTTCGGTTTTTTAAAGTTCGGTTTGGTTCGATTTCGGTTTTTTTGATATGATATTAGAAGCGATTCCATTGACACTAATTCGTATTCTTAAAAGCAATAAAACATAAAACTGTTAAATTGAAATCAAAATCAAACAAACAGGATACACAAGAACAGAAAACTATAATCATGATATAGAATTATTAGGTGTTATATACATACCGTAAGAATAATTAAGAAAACACATAAAGGACATACATTAATCCTAAAGACACATCCTAGTTACCTTCCTTTGTTAAGGATATTTGATTTTCTTAACTGAAGTGGAAAATTAGGGATACAAATGCAAAAGAAGACTTGTTACAATTGGGTTTTTTCTAGCTTTAAACTTAATGGGCCTGGTCTATTTTAATTTTTTTGGGTAATGTATTAATTTCGGTGAGCATTCGGTTTTTCGGTTCGGTTTTATCAAACTTCGGTTCGGCTATTTCAGTTTCAGTTTTCTGACGGTGACACCAAACACCGAACCAAACTAGTTCTGTTCGATTCGGTTTGTTGAAGTTTCGGTTCGGTTTTTCGGTTTTTGGTATTTATTCCTAGCCCTAGTAGCATGTATGTACAGTGTGTATTTAGCCAGTGCATTGCATTGCACATCATTATATTTTGCATTGCACATCATTTCATTTATTCTGCGTTATTATATGCTTATTTGGTTCTGATTTTGGTATGGATGTTGAATGCCTATTGTGATAATAAATATGACCATTGACTGAGTTAAATCGTGGATTAGTGACCCTACCTAGGTACGAAACTTGGACTTGTGATTATCAAGTGAGATTATAGAGACTTGACAGATTTGTGGTTTAGAAGCTTCACCTTAGGCTGTGACTCTATTATGGGATGTTTTATGACTTGGATTTGAGTATTAAGTGCCTATCTGTTTATCTTGTTGGTTTTATACTTATATGCGTGAACTAATGTTAGTCGGCCTATGATGCTTACCGGTACATAGTGTTTGTATTGATACTACCTTGCTGCACCCTTTTTGAGTGTAGATATTATTTCAGAGACTACATCTCTAGCTTGAAGCTAGTTTGCTCGATCAGATTCGAGGGTGAGCTTCTACCCATGCCATGCCACCTGAAGATCTCTCCTTCTAGATGTCTAATTTTATTCCAGACATTATTTATTATTATATTTGAGATATAATTCATTCTTTAGACATTGTTAATTAAAGTCCTTGTACGATGACTTTTAGATTTTGGGGCCTAATAGTTAGACTTCCGCACTTACATTGTCTATTAATTATGACTTGTTTTTATTTATTTATTCATTCACTTATTCACTATTTGTTTAAGTATAAATGACGAAGGAAGTTAAAATTGGCTAGTGATTAATGGGTTAAGGTAAGGGTTCGCCTACTAGTGATAATAAGGTAGGTGCCCGCACGAGCGGTAATTAGAGTCGTGACACTATCTTTGTTCAGAACTGATTTGTCTTCTCGATGGTATCATGTTCAATCATTGTAGGTTCACTTTGTCAATCATGAAAACTTCATATGAGTTTCACCTTTGACTAAGTCATCATCTCCCTAGCTCTACATGTATGTATATGAACCATTCATTGTCTCTTTGTTCTGTATTCCACCTACCTTTGTACTAACACATATATATAACTGCAACCTGTTTCTTTATGTTTCTGCAGCCTATTGACAGACTTGTTTTATTCTAATGGAACATGTCCTTGGACCTGTTCTACCCATCCTGTGTTGTATACTATGCTTTGGTTTGCCAATCATCAAAACTACATATGTTGCTATATGCCAAAAAATTCCCTCTTTTTAATTATGACAAACACCAATTGTGTAACCCTCCCAATCATCTTATAGTCCAACTTTTACATCATTTTACCCCATATATGAACACAGCTAATTTATATCTTCCCCCTTTTGGCATCATTAAAAATTTCGTATAGTCTATAGGAGTTACTATAAGTATTCACTACCAAATGCCAATAAGATGCATAGCAAGTAACATTTACAGATATGTATCATCACCCAAAGTTTTAAATAACATCAAACAAGTCACACAAGTTGAAACACAAACTGCTAAGAGTCACATGACTTGATAGACATAGGAAGAACTTGGATGAAGGTTTGATCTTGGGCAGGTTATTTTTGGTGAAGATATTAAGTAGGTTATATACAACACTGGTATTGTCTGCTCTTTCCATTTCTAGTTCCCCCCTGAAGACTTGCCACCTTGGCTTTAAGCTCATTTTGCTCCAATCTATACTTAACATGGAGAAGATCCATGGTTTCCATCTGTTGACTCTTGAGAGCTATGACTTCAGATTTTATGGCTCCAATTTGATCGACTAGACTTTGCCTCTCAGCTTCATTTCCTTCGTCTAGATCAGGTTGATCGACTCATTCTTTAACCCTATTTATGTCCTTTGAAGTTTGATACTGCCATACCTTGATTGGAATTTGGAAATGTTCAAATATCTCCACCAACCAAAACTTGTACGTCAGTCCATGCTGTTGTCGTCCTTGTGAGCAATCCTAGTCACCTGTTGAATCATGAGACTAGGAAGATTTATTGAAGCACCAGTATCCAATATTTCCATTAGTTTCATGTCCAGCCAACTGGCTTCACACCTACCTTGGAACTGACTGGCCCTGTCAACTTCAAAGTAGTCACTTTCGTTATCTCATAATAAGCAACAATTTCATCATCTCCCCATGTGAAAATGCTGAATACACTTCCTCTTCATTATCAGACTGCTCACTTCTTTTCTGAACCTGAGACTTTCTTTTGGGCCCTTCCTTGGTTATTTTCCTCGTTCGCTGTGATTTTTTGCTAGCTTGTAGAGCCTTTTCAACTTTAGCTTCGGCTTGTTTTCTTTTGTTTCTGTTGTACAGGTCCCTTGATGGATCATGATTTACTCTCTTTATTTCTATTTTCTCAGTTAATTCCATAATTTTCTTTCGAGAGGCTTCTCTAATGTTGTTTATAAAGTATGCCAGAGGCACCTCCTCCTCATCAATGACACTAGTACAGGTCTTTAGAACAGGTTGTTCCATATGTAGATACCTTTTCAACATAAGTGTTCAATTTCTCTTGTTCTGACATCTCCACTTCAATCTCCTCTCTTTCTATGTTGAGATCCCCTAATTTTTCTTTACTAACAATATTTCCTCCATTCTTTCCATTTACGCTCTCTCATACCCTTTCTTCTCTAATCATCACTCCCTTTTTCGCCTTCGACCATTTTATTTTCTTCTAACAGACCAAGTCTCTCTTCAGAGTTAGGTTTTAATTCCCCCTTCTTAATAGCTTTTGTTGAATCTCCGGCCACATCTTCTGACCCCAATTTTAAATCTTCCCTTATCGGTTTCTCCTGTTTGGTTTCAGGTACATCAAGCATCCTAGGTTTTTCATTTTTGAGAGAGTTATGCGTTTGATCAGTTTCTGAAACCCTTAGGTTTGTCGTAACCCTATCACATTCTTTTTGTACTTCATCTGCTTGTAATAGGTCAGATTTTTTAGGGTTTAGGGTTGACGATGTGAGGATAGAAGGAATTGGTGGACCCGGTGAAGAATTCAGATTTTTTTTAGTGTGAATCTCCTATTGGGTCATTTTGGGTTTTTGAGGGAAAGCTTTGGGAAATTTCTCGGTAGAGGATAGAGGTGGTTTTTAGGAAGGATTTGAGATGTGAGCTGATTTTTAAATTAAATAAAGGAGGGAGGGTGAGAATCATGTATGTGGATATGGTTGAGTTGCTTGTCCCAAGGAGACCTAGTCCATCTATATATCTTGGGAAGGTATTGTTATGATGGATGTATGTTTTCAAGATTAGGCTATGTGGCCTTCTGGACTTATCTTAGGATCTGACTTTCTTGACACTTCTCTACTTATTTTTTGGATATCACATAGAGTTGAATTGGGTCGTTCTAAGCTAAATAGGTGTGATACGTTTTCTAGTATATCTCAGTGACCTGAATGTGTATTTAAAATAGATGGATAAATGTACATACCTGTCTTCTGATGAGGCATTCACTTTCTCACTATTGTTGCTATCTGGACATGCTGGTACAGTCTTTGGATTTCCTGACATTGACCCTTCCTGTGACTTCTTTCTCCATTATTGATCAAAAACTATGTTCCCCCTATCATTTTGCCGTCCTCTTTATTCCCTTACCTCTATTCCATATTCTCCCTTCCTTGTGAGATATTTAGGTCCCTTAATGACCCTGCTCCATAACTCAGGATCTTGTGCCGGTAGGTAGTCCTTCATACGAGCTTTTCACCATAACAATTGAGGCCTTCGAGTAGATTGTCCCTTACAGTGTCTAGTAGTTGGTGCATCATTTATCATGATATTCTTCCAAGGTGTTAGCCTTTACGAGGAGAACCTGCTCTGATACCACTTGTTAAGTTGCATGACCTGCTTCTGATCCTATGGATAACCAATTTTTGCCTAAGGATGGAGCACGTTACTGTACATATTCTATGCAAGTGTCTTTGCAAAATATAAACTACAAGTAATTAAAGAACACACGATATTACATGGAAAGCACCCAGCTCAAAAGGTGATAAAAATCATGACCTACAGACCTGTAGGATTTCCCAAACTCCATTACAACTGAGCTAACTGCAAATTAAGTTACAAACTCTGCAACCTAATTCCTACAGCAGCTTTTCTACCCAAACTCTAAGTAGCAAGGTATCTTCAAGTAGTAAACTCCTACTTGAAGTTACAATGGTTTATATTCGTTTATGCTTCTTAATAAGCAGATAAAGATACAACTCAATAACCAAACCTAATACACAAATCTAGACTTCAAAACTGAGAAACATTATTCAGTAAAATTGCCCCCATCAATCCTTCTTTGTGCACTAGGGACGCAACCTTGGATTCTTGAATATTCTGGATATAACTTCTTCTCTCTCAATATTCTTAATTCTCTCTATGTGAGTGTGCAAAACTTCTTCTTGGAAATACTGTGTTTATAACATTATGCTCCGTAGGTCGGTTAACACAAAACCTTTTCCTAGTCGGTCAGTGAGATGCACGTAGGGTTTGTAGTACTTGGATTCTTGCCTTGTTGAGTCCGCTTCTTGTATGTGTAGGAGGCTTACTAATCCCAAAAAAATATGGCAAGGAATATTTCATACTTGACCCCCAAGTTCTTTCCATAATTCTGCAAATCCTAGTTGTTGTAGGACGTGCTCTGGAACATGTTCACGAACTTGGTTCGTCTGCCTCTGAATCTCTACACTGTCAGAAATAGAGCATGTTTACACTTGTTTTATTTCTTCAATGAACTACTTTGTGACTAATTCATCTGTCTTCTCAGCCAGTCTCTCTTTGCTTCCTTGTTCAGTTGTTCTATTCATATATCATTCATGTTATACACTGAACATATCTGTGCCCAGCTAGGTCATCTTCTTCACCTCTTTGATTGTGCTTGTCTTCTTGTCTGTATCTGATGGAACATATTTGTGGACCTGAATAATGTGCATTTCTTGCAACTGTCTCTTGTGATCGATCAGGTCTTTGTACTAGTTCTATGTGTATTGCATTCTTGCTCATTCAAACATTGCACAGTGTTGGAACATCTGTTTCAATCAACCATAGGTCTATGTTTGTTCAGACCTAGTTTATCTTCTCCATGGTATCATGGTCAATCATTGTAGGTTCACTTTTTCAATCATCAAAACTTCAACTGGATTGCACCTTTGACTGAGTCATCATCTCCTCTACTGTGCATGTATGTATGTATGTGAACCATTCCTTGTTTCTCTCTTCGGCATTCCACCTGCCTTTGTACTGACACACATATATATAACTGCAACCTGTTTCTTCATGTTTCTGCAGCCTGTTAACATACTTGTTTTATTCCAATGGAGCATGTCCTTGGATCTGTTCTAGTCATCTTGTGTTATATGCTATGTTTTGGTTTGTCAATCATCAAAACTACATATGTGGCTATATGCCAACAACACATGTCTTTCTGAATTCCCCAGAAGTCCAACCATTTTTTAAATAACTTGTTAATATTTTGCATTAAATGTCCAACTACAAGGAAAATCGACTAACTCAAACTCCATTGTGTTGGACCGCTATTTTGTGCAGTTAAATGGCCATGAACAAGTGTACGACTCATTTGTAACATGGTTTAATGATTACAAGTGTTACAATTTTTTCATAAAGCTATCATATTTTTTTTAAGTGCACATTCTACTATTGCTAACTTCCATTTCTTAACTATTAATAGGTCTATAGTGTAGAAAATGGTTACTTTGACCTATTTTTGAAGGACATATCTTGGTTACTTATTAATGCCTATTTTATGGACAAATATCACGTAAATGGTTTTAAATTTAATACATAAGAATATCCTAAGCATAAGAAAAGTAATAACAGTGAGGTTTGTGTTAAAGGTGGTGATAGAAGCAGGGAGGGGGTTGATTATTATTATGGTGTAATCAAAGAGATCTTAGAAATGGAGTATTCTGGTTGCCCGGAAAAAAGAATTGTACCTTTTCCGTGCAACAGGTTGGATCCAACCCCAAAGAGAGGTACAAGGGAACTCAAACAGTATAACATCATTGAAATAAAACACAAGGGAGTATGGGGATTATGATCCTTTCATTATTGCACAAAACGTTAAGCAGTTGTACTATGTATGCTCTTTATCACTTGCATCCAGATAAGTATGCTTGGTGGGCGATAATTAAAGCCAAGAAATTAGGTCGGGTGGAAATTGAGAATGTATTGACCGTTGCTTACTAAGCTGACGACATATCAAGTGTTCACCACATAGTGGATGCTGAGTTAGAAAAGGATCTAGATATCCAAAACACATAATACAAGAAATTAATGCAGAGGTGGATGAATCAATGATGAAAATGAAACAACCGATGAGGAAGAATGGTCAAAAAAGGAAGACAGGGATGAGTATGAATAACTACTAGTATGTCTTATTTTTATACTTAGATATTTTTTTATGTTTTATCCTCCTTTTATATGAATTTATATTGCAATACTTAGATATATCTATCGTGTAGATGGCAGGTGATAACAGAGGTAAAGGTATTGATAATACCCCAAAGAAATAAAAAAATAATAGGGGTCTGGGGAGATTTCTAGGTCCCTTAGTGATTAGATATAGTTCCCCGTCACCATATCTCTCACCACGGGGCGCTCCATTACCTAATTATTTTGAGCTGATCGGCCAAGGCTATAGTTAGCCTCCTTCACAAGGCTATCCTCAGTCCTATATGGGTCCACCCAAGGGTTACACTAATCTACCTCCCTAGACACATGGTCATGCTACCCCCACAGGGCTTCACTTAGTTTCCTCCCAGATCTCAGTAGGTGCCGTCTAGTGGTACACCGACAAGTACTCCCAGCATGGTTGTATCACATCCTTCTTTATTAGTTACTCTACAGTTTGGGATATAGGGTCTACACCTTCGAGGTATTACTTCTGAGCCCAACACTCCTACCACAGATCACTTACCTAGATGTAGTAAACATGCTCAGTAGCTTGGCACGAGGGACTCACTTAGGCGACTCATCATCGAGCTTGAGGGAGTCGTGTATGATTTAACCTTTTACAAACATATTTTGTTTATGTTTTGGTTTAACTTGTAAGTGTTTAATTGTTGTATTGCAGCTTCTATCTAGACAAAGCTTCAAAAATTATTTCTAAAGTGATACAAGCTCTTTATAGAGACGCGCAATCGACTTGGGGCCAGTTGCCACCATATCTCAATCGACAGATTTTTTAGAGTTTAAGGTATATATGAATTTATTATTTTTATTCAAAATATATATTTATCTTGATTGATTCCTAATTAATAAACTCATTTACTTTTCATTGCGGAAAAAGTGTGCCTGGCTCTCGAAACATGAGGATAAGATAGCCCAGAATTTCAAGAAGAAAGATGGGCACCTATTGTGTGACATATTTAGAAGGGCTCGTGACAATAACCAGAAGCCTGGTGGGTCTTTCCTGAAAACTAGGCTAAGATATTGAATTATTAGGCAAGTAATGCAAGCTTTAAGCAATTGAGCTAGATAGTGAAAAGGGCAGAGCATCTGAGAGGGTTCCCTACACACTAGTAGGGCTAAGAGCCAAGGGGGTGTGAGGAGGAAGCTGGTATATTTTCTTAAGTCCTATTGTAGAATACTCAATTTATTTAATTTTTTTCTTATTAATTACTCAATTAACTCATTTGTAGAACTCGATTTGGAGAGGCCAGTAGCTCAAGTTGAGGCATTCAAGGCCACTCACACGAAAAAAAAAAAAAAAACTCCAAAATCCAGATGAATGGGTTGAGCCAAGGGCTGAACATACCTATGTAAGCCTCTAATTTAGAGTAATGATTACTGTCTTTTTCTAAATTTATATTCTAATTTTATCTTTTAAACTCAGAATCAATATCAACAATCAATAGAGGAGTTTTGTTGGACTCAGTCAGCCGACACACCGCTAACCCAACATATGGAGGAAATATGTCTAAGCGCTACTGGTAGCCGACTAGGTTTGGGATAGCTTACGGCATGCCAAATCGAGCATATCGTCGGTATCAGTCAGCCCTACAAGTCATAGGTACTTCCTAGGATGTCAAGTCATTGGATAGAGGACGATTATGGCCATGTTACAGAAGATCGTTGAGCTATCTAGCTTGTTATAGGCCACGGAGGCCATGAATATGCAGAGGGACAAATAGTTTGCACATACGAATACCCAATCAGATGCATTACTTGCTTCGGGGCTTTTTTTATTACCCCGCGTCTAGATGATGCTCATAACCCCCATCCTCGACCTCTCCAGCCTCGACCTGTGTCACAGCTTCAAGTATATGCTCGAGAACAAGAGCTATTTAGTCACGATCCAAAATACCGTCGTGATGGCACCCACACTAACCCCCCTGGTGGGTGAACCATCCCCTTAATTCCATCTACTTATTCAATTATGAAAGACTTAAATAACATGATCAAATAATAAGAAGTCTAAGTCAATACCATAAATATTAAGTGTCGAAGATACTAGTCAAAATACAATCCCCCGAAATGAAGTCACTGTACAAGAACACTCACCAACACTGTCTAGAATAATACATAAGTCTAAAATACAAGGAAAATGTCTAAAGGAATAATAGTACACCATAGAAGGAATCTCCAGGGCTATATGGCAGGAAGGTAGCTTACCCTCGGGATTCTGAAAGCAATAGCCTCAAGGCTAGAATCGGGGTCTGGAAGAAGGTCTTGCCTCACAATTTGCACTGAGAAAAGGTGCAGCAAAGTAGTATCAGTACACATACCTACTGGCAAGTATCATTGACCAACTAAGATTAGTTCATGCATATAATCCAAAATTAATAAAGATAAACAGAAAGGCACAAAATATCCATTCAAGTCATAGATGATCAAATAGCCGAATCATAGCCTATGGTGAAGCACCTAAACACAAGTCTACAAAGTTTCCCATAATTTCTCAGAATAACCACCACATAAGTACAACCAACAAATCTGATCAATAGATGTGAAATGAGATGATGATATATGCAATGCAATGAGATGGATGTAAATGCAATGCAATGGCCAGTAACTCCACCTGTACACACATGCTCCGGATTGAATCTGAAAGTCTCGGCAGTCATGACCCACGGGAAACCTGTTGTGTCTATGTACCGTTGTGGCGTGCCAACCAATCCCATATATATACATACATACATACATATATATATATATATATATATATATATATATATATTTGTTGCGGCGCACAACTAATCCCATAATTCATCAAACTGATTTCATCGTTCTTTTATCACCTCATTTTGACATTTCTTTGATCAAATCACTTCCACACCATTTCCATCATGTATGAGTGTATGAATCCAATAATGCTAACTCAATGAAGTCAATGCCAGTAATCATCCTATGGAAATCACAAACACCATATGTCACATCAAGACTTGTATAAATCAAAACAACCATGGAAATGGAATCAACAATCTAGTCTCAATCGCCATAGTGAACCTATCATATCACTTCACTTTCAAACATAACAAGTACACATAAGTCACAATGCATAAAATAACGGCGACAAGCCCACATACTTTGAAATCATACCAACCTAAGAGTATATCCATCCCAACGTCATGTCTGAAGACCTAATCATGTTTTCTCCCATCAATTTTACACATACATAAGTTTCACTAATCAAAGTCTAACTAAAGTAAGTTGTAATCTACCTCGATGCCGAACAGGAGCCACGTACTACTCCATCTGAGCCTTCCCTTTCCTAATCTCCTCGGAACGATCAAAGTCTAATAATATCAATGCTAATGTAACGACCCGTTTGGTCATTATAGTCTTTTCGGCAGTTTCTCCCTTTTCCGAGTAATGATTAGCTCATTTTTTACTCAAGGGAACCGTTGACACTCTTCCTAAGGTGTCTAGTGTTATATCCAGTATTTTTATACATTGAATTATTCGTAAGCTAATCAAAATAAGTTTAAGGACAAGATCAATTTTGAGATATGAGATAAGGACTTTTAATCCCAATTTTATTATTGCTCGATTTACTAATTAATTACAATTGGTGTGGAAATATTAGTGGAGATTAGGTATTAATTAACCATGATTAGATTATTAAGTGGGGGTTAGAGATTAATTAAGATTAATTAAGTGTATTAAATGGACCCCACTGACATGTGTTAACATGGTGGGACACATGTCATGGTAGTGGACATGTGTCAATATAATGGGCAGCCCATATATCTAATTGGTGACTAAAAAAATTGCCATATACTTCATTTACATTTCTAACTAATCTAGAGAAAGAAACATAGCCATGGCAACATCTTGGCTCTCACGGCCAAGCTCCTAACATTGAAAAAACAAATTAATATGATTCCATAGGTGCTTTATGTCCCAATGGAGGCAGCCATGGTTGTCCAAGGCTCACGGCCAGCAGCAGCAACGAACAAGCAGCCATGGACGTGCTTGTTGTTGCCAAAGGAAAACTTGCCCTTTATGGATTAATTAGTAAGTTCATTAAGAGATCAAGAACCTATATGCAACAGCTTGTTTTATTTTAAGGTAAGGTTCCATTCCACCCTTGTTTTGTTTTAAGTTTGTTTAGTCCTTAGTCAACTTGTTGGAGATGGAAATTATGGAAGAGAAACTTAAACGTGTGATTAAAACTTGATGAACTAATGGGCTGCCTTGGAGCATAATATTGTGGCGCTATGTTTCATGAATCTAAACAAAGAAAGTGTATAAAGATATCGTATACGAGCGTATGTTGGACGGTTCTGGTATATACTCTTATGTGATGATGATTTAAGTTCAAGAAGGATTAATGAAGATTGTAGTTGTGGTTGATGGTTTTGTTGGTTGGGATATTGTAAATGTGTTGTCGTGTTATTGTAATTGTTGGACTATTATAAGGTCGTTTCGTTGAAGTGTTGTGACTATAGATTATTAAAGGTATCTTGAATATGTCGTAGTTGTTATGTTAACGATTATTGAATGTTGTGATATGCGGGCTGATTAGAATGTTATGCGGGCTGTTCGGAGTATTCTTGAATCTTGTCTTGGCTAGTCTTGATATAGTACTTGAATGTGTGGTTGTTGACGTTGACTTGGTCATTTTATAGTTGGCTTGAAAATTATGGAAATGAGCAATATAGGGGAAATGCCACCCAATATTCTAGAAATAAGCTACTAACGTGGGAATACGTTTTGAACCTTTCCGTAGCTTAACCATAGTTCTTAACGTCTTAATATATGTTGAGACACTTCGGGCAGCGTATACGTATTGTATCACGGACAAGCGTTAAGGTATGTAAAGCTAACCCTTCCTTCTTTTTGGCATGATCTTTATGAAACAAACAGACGACGTATATATAACTCCAAAGAAGCTCCTATTCTTAGAGCCACTAGGATGACTAATGTTCTTTATTCCCCGAACTTTCTTCATTATGTCTTGATATGTGTCTATGATTCTTGAAGTTCTATTTTGATATAATCCATTGTGACATTCGAAGGATACTTGATATGATTATTGTCTTGATTTTCAAATGATAGTTCATTTTGATCATTCTATCGAGTCTCAAATATGACTTAGTTTGCATATGGTTGCTCACTACTCTGCTCGTGCATGCCTCAATATATCTTTCACCGAGTCCCGGGCCGGGTATGTTTTCGTGCACAGTTTCACTGCATTGTTCATCGAGTCCCTCACTAGAGGGCCGGGTATATATATATATATGATGATATGATGATGTGATGATATAATGATATGATGATATGATGATGTGATTATGGCGCCAAGGATGGCATATGATGACTTTATTCACCGAGTCCCATAATGGGTCGGGTATGATATATGATATTGATATGCATGATCTTCATTTCATAAGGCAAGTGTATTGGTATTTTGAATGTCGTAGTTGTCTCCTGTGATCTCTATTTCAGTCATGATCCTCTTTATTGTATTTCATGCTTTATATACTCAGTACATATCTCGTACTGACCCCCTTTCTCCGCGGGGGGGGGGGGGGGGGGGGGGGGGGGGGGGGGGGGGGGGGGGGGGCTGCGTTTCATGCTCGCAGGTACAGATACTCGATTTGGTGATCCTCCAGCTTAGGACTTCTACTCAGCTTTCTTGGAAGAGCTCCATTGTTCCGGAGCCTAGACTTTTGGTACAGATCTTGTGATATATATATATATATATATATATATATATATATATATATATATATATATATATATATATATATATATATATATATATGTTTATCCAGGGGCACGGCGGGGCCCTGTCCCGTCATAAGTCACTACCGATACTCTTAGAGATCTGTAGACATATGTGTGGGTTGTGTATAAGTTTTGTTCAGTTGTGTCTATACGATGTGCTATGGATATGCTCGTCTGTTATGGCAGCCTTGTCGGCTTGCGTTTCATATTGACATGTAGTGGCAGCCTTGTCAGCTTGCGTACCATATTATGTTTTGATCAGTTGTGACTCCTCAGGAGACAGGTTATCTGGATATATATATATATATATATATATATATGATGACGTTATGAACTTTTGGAGTTGTTTTGCAAGTTTCCATATTGTTCTTAGATTCAGTTTGATGATATCTAACATGTATGTATGCGAGTGTCCAGTTCGGGCACTAGTCATGACCCATGGGGTTGGGTCGTGACAAAAGTGGTATCAGAGCAGTTCATCCTCGGAGTGTCTACAGACCGTGTCTAGTAGAGTCTTGTTTATCGGTGTGTTGTGCACCACATCTATTAACAGGAAGCTATAGGACATTTAGGATGTTATCTTTCCTTCTTATTCTAGATCGTGCGATAGAGCCAAGAGATAGGAAATGATATCCTTTATATACTATCCTTGATTTCAGCAGGAGAGTGGTGTCGACAAATGTCACACCCCGACTTTACTAGGGTGTGATGGGCACCCGACCCCATAATCGGAGCCGATCGAACCCGCTGACTCTTATTACGTGCATAATATCTTTAGATTCTTACATCAATAAGAAATGAAAAACATAGTTAAGCCTTCAGAATCTTTCTTTCGTTATTCTCAAAACAAACAAAATCTGTGGTCATGTGGAATCTGTAACATAATATATAAAAACACATCGGCTGGTGAAACCGCTTTCAAGACTGATGAACTACACCCACGACTCTGTCTGCAAAGTCACTAATTTCAAACAAGACATCATGGCATAGTACACTGACCCGGCAACACTCCAGAGCACATGGAGCTTGCCAACTCCGCTGGAACATCCTCTATCATAGCTTCAACTTATCTGGGTGTACCTGCGCGGCATGAAACGCAACCCCCAAAGAAAAGGGGTCAGTATGAGCAATGTACTGAGTATGTAAGGCATGAATAATAACATATGAGGGACACATAGTATGGGTAATGACACAAAGGAGATATAGAGCATATGGTGAGATAAAAGAGTAACCTGTGCGTATGAATGCCTTTTGGCGGTACCATGCATGCTTAGTGCTGCGGAACGTGCAGCCCGATCCATACATATCATATTTTACTTCCTTTGAAAATATCTCTTTTCATATATATAGAAAATAGAACATGTCATATCATAGCGCCGAATACGTCGGCTCCCCCACATATGTCTCGCGTCCGGGCATCCCGCGTCCGGGATGATATTACGCCAACTGACCAGGTGACAATGCGTCTATAGCGCCTCATATCTCCCTTCCCCATATTCCCCATATACATATACATATATCATATAAGCAGCATGCATGAGAGCCCAAAGAAAGTCATGTATCTATCGGAGTGACGTAAGGTCGGTAACCTCCGATTACATTATGGAATAACCATGGTCGCTTTGTCTCACCTTGAAGGAACGATTATTATAAGATGAGACTAGCAACGAATGACAGCGTACATAAACCGACACCTGAAGACTCAGAAACAAGTTTCGGGTCGATCCGATTTAGTATAAGAAAGTTATGAGCGTTTGAAGTACAGAACCTTCTACGAACGTTTCAGAAGCCATTTTTGAAAAATCAAAGCAATAATCATACCAAGTACCTTTAAACATGAAATCATTCTTATCATAGTCATCATAGAAATATTCTCATCCTTGCCATCATCATTGTCATTGCGAAACATATCCATCGTTATTGTCATAAGAGCTTACAAAATCATAAACCTCTGTTTTGGTAGAATACGGACACTTTGGAAAAACATTTACGAGTTATTGGGAAGAGAATCATGCCTTGGAATCATAAACATCTAACTTTTGAAAAACAAGTAAGATATGGAAACAATTATGAAATCATAACATCGGGATCATGCCTTTGAAAGAAAGGGACAAGCCTTAACATACCTGCTCCACGTCCTATTAGCTACGCTTAATTGTCCAAGCTCGCTATCGCTAGTCTACATTCAAGAAGATTGACGCAATCATTAGATTCATCACCATATACTTGTCTTAATCCTTCAAATGAATTCATTTATAATCTGCTGAAATTTCGGCAGCATTTCCCCTGTAAATACAACATCCCCGAGAATCTAATTCGGCCAATTTAACAACAACAAACCCGAGAATGCAACTCGACCAAACCATCAACAACAATCCGAGAATTCAACTCGGCCAAACTATCAACAACAATACCATCAATCATACCAATAACATCAGCAAGCAATTCGAGACGCATTCTAACATTAACAACCTTTGTCATACAATTTAACGACATTTCATTTATATTCAATTCAATTCACATAATATTCAAAACGACTCGATCAACACACTACTTCACCCAACACCTTCCAATTTCAACAAGAACAATAACAACTTATTTCCTTCTTTCAAATTCAATCACAACAACCCAACTTACAATCTTCCAAACAAATGTCTCACTTCCAAATTCATGAATTCCACCAACATTTTACATTAACAGCTTCATTCATACAAATATAAGAATTCATGCTAGTGTCACATTAACTTCCACCGCGACACCACAACGATTACAACTTCATTTCAAACCATTAAATCCTCATTTTACATCATGGAATCCACAACACAACAATCAACTACTAAATAAAATCAATTCACCATATCTACACAACACTACTATATTCGGCCACAACATCAACACATACATGTACCATGAATTCCATCCATTTATACATACTTCAACATACATAAATCATCCATAACACAAGTAAAAGAGGATTGAACACATACCTTCCTTTCCACCCATCTTTTTTCTCAGCTAGGGGTTAAAATTGCACAAACAATGGTTTGCTTGCTTCACACACACACACACACACATATATATACACTTGAGTCCCACAAATGAAAATATGAACACATGGCCATGGGTGGGACCCATATACACCACACGGCCATGGTGGAATATTCTTGACCTTTCTTGAATTTTTTTGAAATGTCCTTCTTGCCCCTAGCCTTCCTCAATATTACCATAAGTCATCTTGTGAATTTCCCTTTTCACCCTTAGCCTTTATCATTATTTCCACACTAATAATATTCATAAATAATATTCATAACCAACTTGTACATTAAAATAATTTTGGATGATGGTCATTCCCTTAACTTCTCACAATTATCTTGAATTATCCGAACGTGCAAAATGCGGGCTATAACAACAAGAGAAGGTAAATAATGCTACTGGGAGTTACAGAGGTAAGATATTTCATCGAGGTTACGTTATCATAAATTGTATATACAAAATGGAAAACTGGCCATCATCAAGGTAAGTTATTGAAGTATAGTAAGAAAATGGATTGAATGTATATATATTTTTTATAAGTTCAGTTATAAGGCGCACACAGAAGAAACTGAAGGAATCAATAACGGTAAGCAGAATATATGTCAGATATAGTGTGAATGTTGCAGATATGATTGAAATGCAGTTAAAGATTGGAAGGGAAAATAAACAGGAAAGTGTAACAGGTACAGTTCGAGTTGGACATACGAGGTAAGTTCATCATTTTCATATTATTATAAGATATGGGGAGCCCTGTGCGGCTATGATACGAGATAATATGTACGTATATATGTTGGCCCTGTGAGGCATTGTTGGTATTTCCTGCGTGCAAGTTTTGGGATAATTAGAAATACAGAGGAAACTCTGCCAAACTTTTCCTAGAAGTAAAAAGAGAATGAGATATAAAAAGTCTTGAAAGATCATGTCAACAGTAATGATAAGATTTGACTAAGTTGCAAGTACGTCTGACTTCGAGAAATAAAGTTAACGGTTGAATTGATAATAATAGTAATTAGAAGGTTGACATCGATTTGGTAAATTTATCATATTGGATTAAAGCTTTAAGAGATACCCTCCATGTCATCCGTAAGAGGCATCACTCTTACTTGGAAAATTTGATTTCGAAGAAGCAAATATGACCAGCAAAGTTTGGAACTCATTTGAACAGACCAGAATACTTTCCAGCCACATTTTACCTTAGAAAAAGCTCATGTCGAAAAGAAAAAACGTCCAGCAATTAAGTTTCATTTTTATTTGAAGAGTACAAAGCATATAGCAAGTAATTTATGAACTAAATAGTTCGTTCACGACCCAAGAACAAATCTGGAGGTAAACTATGTGAATCAAGCATTAGAAAGTCCCGTGGTGCTTGTCGGATTCTAGTTCTTCTTGTTGTGGTGGTTTTGGGAGGATGCTTCATGGTGACATAATCTTGGAGTTGGAGCGTTCTGGTGTTCTTCAGGTAACATTTCATCATATCTTTATGTCCTTGAGTTTATTAGTTCTTAATCAACTAATTGGAGATGGAATTTGTAGAAGGAAAACTCAAACTTGTGGGCTGTCTTAGATCATCTGTTTCATGTGTTGTTGATGAAATGCTTGGATAATTTGGAAGGGCTTGAGATACTAAGAGATGATTTAGAAAAGGCTGGCATATCTTAATAGGGTATTATATTGAGGTATCACTGAATTGACAAGAAGGGATAAATTACGACGAGTTTATAGTTAGAAGAAATAACAGTATGATTGAAACAAGAGTACAGAGGAAAAAGAATCGCGACAAATATGAATGTATTGGTAAGATGGCTTATGACGTATTGAGGATAAGATTGACCAGAAAGGGTAAAGAGTTAAGAAGTGTTACGCTATAGGATTGATTACGAACAGGATGCAATGTGAATATCATAAGGGTTGTTATGAAAATGAGTAAAGCCTAGCGAGGAAGTGACTAAAGGATATGACGTGATCTATGTGATTAAAGTATAAAGGAGTGCTATAGAGTGAACAAGAAAGACTTATGAAGTTCTTATATAGGGAAAGTTAAGGATAAAGATTATATGATAACGGAAATAATAGCGAGCATAAGAAAAGAAGGAGTAATTGAAGGAAGGAAATAAGAAGAAAGCGAGATAACAATACAATAATAGGGTATGACATGCATAGCTGGGAACACGAGCAATATAAGTGATGGGATTATGAAAGACCAAACTATAGAAAGATGAGAAACGAGGTAAAATAAGTGCCAGAAAATGACTGGTATGTTAAGAACAGACAGGGATAAGCAGAGTGCGTTTTGAGAATGAGAAAGGGGTTATGTAGAAGTAATGTTTTCCCGAAGGATATAGTGGTAGCATAAGATTTCTTGTGCATAGGATAAAAGATGAGTATAGACTGGAGAAATGGTAAGGGAATTCTAAAGGAAGCACCCAAGATAGATGTAATTAATTGAGTATGGGTATAGAACGAAAGGGAAATATATAGCTACAAGCTTAAAGGTGTAGTATGACGACAAGGTGATAAGATAAGACCATCATTAAGACGAACTTGATATGATTTTTAGTAAGTTAGAAGTCAGCGTCAGGTACGCAACAAGGGTAGAAGAGCATAAGACATAAAGGAGTACTGCGCGTATATGACTGTACCTCGAAAATAGTGAAATCCTTAAAGGACAAGGACTGTAGGCCTGAGGGACAAATGGTGTATTGTAAATTTATTAAAGGAAACAAATAATGTAGGTTTGGATGAAGATAATGTTACAAGAGAACTTTGGACACTTATCATTAGAATATAAGTGCTACCTAATCGAGAATTTGGAATGACTACAGGTACTAATTAATTATTCATTGGAGTAAGTGGAATGTGTCCTTGGATGAGTTGCTACATTGATTGCATTACTCGAGTACAAATTATCAGATAATATTTTATACTATATATGGAAAGGTTCTCATCGCTTCACGATTTTGTTAAGGTTTCGTACATGGATAATAAAAGTTATACATTATAAAGAAAGACATGAGTATGGTACAGTATACCAAGTGAATGGGAAAAAGGATCGGGTGAAATTGAGATTGGAAAAAGGGACATAGAGCAGAATATAAACGGATAATGGTATAAGTACACCCTGAAAGGGGGAAGCGGGTGAGAAGTGCAAGTGTAAGATGGAAACGGTGGACGCTGCAATATAATTGATATGGATGCTTAAACTTCAAGTGATATCCCTTGTTAAAACAAGTTAGTAAGATCTGAAGGCCAGCAATAAACAGATAGAGGTCAGGATGGTATTTGAGACAAGACGTTTGTAAAGATCTTATATGATATGACATTAGGAAGTGGGTGATTGTAAAAAGAAAGAGTACGACAAGAGAATGGTAACGAGTAACTTAAGAGATATTCTAAAAGATAGCAATGCTATACTAGATTAAAGAGAATGTTGACAATGGAGTTGTTCGCTAATGACATTGCGACTTATAAGTAGTAAGGAGAAGGGATAGAGAATCTCTTATAGTAGGATACGAGAAAATCAAAGGGTGAATAAAGGAGGGGAAAGAAGTATGATAAGATAGGCTACGATCGCGTTTTAGTGCGGATGAATTAAGTAAGAGCATAATGAACCAGGAGAAGGAAAGGCTATGACTAAGATTGGATATGTTTTACATAAGTTGTACAAGAATAGTTATGCAACCTACGAATATTTGTATACTAAGGATGAGACCAAGTGAGTACTTGATAAGAAGAGTAAGGATTCAGTAATAACAATGCGGTTGTGATATTTTGGATACGTTAAGGGAAGGCATAAGATGGTTTGAGCTAGATTACTGAGATAGGATTAGTACCGAGGGCGAATAGGACATGGCCATTATTGATCCCCGATACCGATTGAAAGGTACAAGAGGAGAATGCAAGGTAAAGTATAAAGACTAGATAAACGACGCTAAGGTATTTTTCGGGCTAATTTGAGCACCTTAGTATATTCTTGTAAAAATTGCAATATAATCTGGGATAGAAAAACTAAGAGCCAAATCTGGGTACAGAGGCAATAAAAGAGTTTGAATTGAAAATAAGGAGACGACACGAGATAATATGCCTAAAGTGTTATAAGTTGGGTCAAGGGAAATTACGAAATGGTTTAAGCGAGATGATCAGAACGAGCTGGTTACTAGAAGACAGTGAATTTATATGTCAGACCAAATTCTTTCAGAATTATATAGCAAGATTACAGAGCGGCTTTATGTAAAGTTATTATATGAGGGAACTCCAACGCTACTCAATAGTCAACCCTAAAGATCGAGATTAAGAGCTAAGGGCAAAGTGACAGTTAAAAACTTTTAAAAAGAAAGTCAAGAAGTAACACATGATGCTGAGGATTCCAGAAGTAACAGCAGAGCAATACAAGGTTATTGGAGTAAAATAATGTTACACCTTGGGAAATGTCGTTTTATTCATAGAGTTTGTGAAGGGTCTATGAGTTAACAGAGGTATGAAATACTCCAAGAATTGGTAAATCAATGAGGGAAGTCTGCGCGTTATAAAATCTTATTTAAAGATTGGAAGGTAAAGCGAGGTGAACGATACATCTTAAAGGAGTAACTATAGGAGAAGAAAGAGTCGAGTTATGACTAAGAGCACCATGAATACAACTGAACAGTATGCAGACAAGAGAGAGAGTAACATTTCAGTAGGAGAGCTTGCAATACAACCGTCAACCATAAAGACAACGACGTGGAATTATTACCTCGAGAAGCAACAGAAAGAGGAAATATTACGGGAATGGTTACTTAGAGATCTGGAATGCATCATGATAAAGTGAAGGGATTCGACCAATAAAAAGGGCATGTGAAAAGCATCACAATTTAATAAAAGGACATTTAAGAAAGTATTGAGAGCGTAGGACTAGTTTAACATTCGTGGACGGTATATATATATATATGATATGATGATATGATGATGTGATGATATAATGATATGATGATGTGATTATGGTGCCAAGGATGGCATACGATGACTTTATTCACCGAGTCCCATAATGGGCCGGTATGATATATGATATTGATATGCATGATCTTCATTTCATAAGGCAAGTGTATTGGTATTTTGAATGTCATACCTGTCTCCTGTGATCTCTATTTTAGTCATGATCCTCTTTATTGTATTTCATGCTTTATATACTCAGTACATATCTCGTACTGACCCCCTTTCTCCGGGGGGGGGGGGGGGGGGGCTGCGTTTCATGCCCGCAGGTACTAATACTCGATTTGGTGATCCTCCAGCTTAGGACTTCTACTCAGCTTTCTTGGAAGAGCTCCATTGTTCCGGAGCCTAGACTTTTGGTACAGATCTTGTGATGTATATATATGTTTATCCAGGGGCACGGCGGGGCCCTGTCCCGTCATAAGTCACTACCGATACTCTTAGAGTTCTGTAGACATATGTGTGGATTGTGTATAAGTTTTGTTTAGTTGTGTCTATACGATGTGCTATGGATATGCTCGTCTGTTATGGCAACCTTGTCGGCTTGCGTACGGTATTGATATGTAGTGGCAGCCTTGTCGGCTTGCGTTTCATATTGACATGTAGTGGCAGCCTTGTCGGCTTGCGTACCATATTATGTTTTGATTAGTTGTAACTCCTCAGGAGACAGGTTATCTGGATACATATATATATATATATATATATATATATATATATATATAGATATATATGATGGCGTTATGAACCTTTGGAGTTCTTTTGCAAGTTTCCTTATTGTTCTTAGATTCAGTTTGACGATATCTAACAGGTATGTATGTGAGTGTCCAGTTCGAGCCCTAGTCATGACCCATGGGGTTGGGTCGTGACATCTAGATCGGATTCAGGCAACTTTTGTGAAAAATAGGCTTAAAGTGAAAAATGGTTGACCCAAAGTTGATTTTTGGGTAAACGGACCTTTTTCGGGATTCCGTCAATTTTGACAAGTTCGGATGGTCATTTAGAACTTGTGTGTGTATTTTGTTTGGTACCCAATAAACTCAGATGCATTTTCAGACTTGGATTGGAAATTAGAATTAAGGCGTCGGGGGTTGACTCAGTCAACGAGACCTTCGTTGGAAATTTTGAGGCCGCAGACGCTTTCGTAGCGCATTTTTATGTGTGTCTATGTGTATGGTATGTGAGCAAATGGCCTCGGGAATTAGTCAAAAAACCCGATCAAATAGTGAAACTTGGGTAAGTTTCCGGTGTCCGCTTTGGCGGCACCAGCACCACGGCAGCGGTACCGCTGGAGCGGTAACCCTGCCACTGGAGCTGTCATTCAATTTTCATCTTGACCGCTAAAGCGGGTCCACTGGGGCGGTGCCAATGACGCTAAAGTGGGTGACAGGCAGTTTATATATTTAATGAAGTGTTAAAAGCCTTTAGACCTTATTTACTCCCATTTCAAAACTAGAACTTTTGGGGACGGTTCTTGGAGATATTTTAGAATATTCTTGAAGGTAAATCTTGCTAATTCCTTTACTCTTTCTTTAATCCGAACCATCATAAATTCCCCCTTTCCTTTAATAATCCCTCAGTAATGGAAGTTAGAAGAGGGTTTTGATGAACTTTTCCCTAGGCTTATTACTGATGAAATTGATGGTGTTTAAGTTAGATTTTGATGAATCTAAGCTTATTAATCATATATCTTCCATTTCTATTGTTGAATTTCGGAATCAAAGAGTTAGGGTTTATACCCAAATTAGGGGTTTTACTTCAAATTCGAAATTGGGTAAATCTATAAGTTAATTGTTAGATCCCGCATTTTGTACATTCGGATAATTCAGGATAATTGCGGGGAGCTAAGAGTAAGGCTATATTTCGATCTTGTTTAATACACAAGTTGTTTATGAATATTATTGGCATGGAATATTGAGAAAGGCAAAGGGCGAAAAGGGAAATTCGCAAGATGACTCATAGAAATATTGAGGAAGGCTAAAGGGCAAAATTGGAATTTCAGAAATTAGTTTCGTGAATTACAAAATGAACCAAAAGAAGTTGGGCTTGGAAAATCAAAAAAAAAAAAAAGAACAAGAGAGGCCCAATTTTTGGTGGTGGCCGGCCATGGTCCAAATAAAATGGCACAAGCCCATAAAAATCAAAACCATGTGATAAATAAGAGATAAGGGGCCATAATTCTTCATTGCTCAAGAAACTTCAAGAAAACAAAAGATAGACCAAGAAAAAGAAAGGCCATACGGCGATAGAAAAAAAAAGAGAAAAAAATTGAAGTTTCCAAACTTTGATCCAAAAATTCCTTTCTTCTTGAATCCTTACTAAGTTCAAGGTCCTCTACAACATGGAGTAGTTGTTGGAGCAAGAGAGCCACTATTTGTTGCAAGTTCATGATTCTAGACAAAATAAAAATGGAGGGAAAAAGGTAAGAATTAACTCTCTTTTATATGTTATGGATGAATTATGTATGTTGAAGTGTGTAGAAAAGGATTAAATTCATAAAATATGTGTGTATATGTGTTGGCCGAATATGGTGGTATCATGTAGAATAAATGAAATGATTTTATTTAGCATTTTGATTGTTGTTGTCTTGAGAATTTTATGATGTTAAATGGAGATTTAATGATTGGAAATGAGGTTGAAATCGTTGTGAATTATGGAGGAGGCTAATGTGATATTAGTATGGTTTCTTATGATTATAAGAATGAATGATATTGCTAAAGTGTAGAAAGAACGGGTTAATTTTATGTAGTGTGTTGGTTGTTGTGATGTATAGAAATGGATGGAAAATTCATGAAAAAAATGCATGTAGTTGTTGTGGCCGAATGATGGTTGTTTTGGTAAGTTATGATGAACGGATTCTATTTGACATCTTAGTAGTAGTCGATGCGGATTCTATGATGAAAATGATGGTTTGGTAATTCGAAAGAAAATAAGGACTGTATTATTGATGTTTTTGTTTAATTAGGAAGGTTGCGGAGTGTGTTGTGATAATCGGTTGGAACCTAAATGAAATGCCGTTGAATTATGTAAAACAAGTTATTAATGTTAGAATGCATTTTGAGTAAATTGTTGAAGATTGGAGATATGATTGTTGGCATTATTATTGATATTTTGGCTGAGTTCCATTCTCGGGTTTGTTGTTGATGATTTAGCCGAGTAGACTCTCGGGGATGATGTATTTACAGGGGAGATGCTGCCAAAATTTCGGCAGAATATAAGCGAATTTATTTGAGAAGTTAAGACAAGTGAATGACGATAAATCTAATGATCATGTGAATTCTTTTGTATGTAGACTAGCAAGTTTGAACAAATAAGCGTACCTAGTTGGTCATGGCACAGGTATGTAAGGCTTACCCTTTTCTTTCTTTGGCATGTCCTAGAGCCACATAAGGTATGATATGAAATGCACTTTGGGGAAATTCTACTCTTGAATTCTGATTTTTGTCCCTAAAGAGTTCTGTATGCGTAAATGTTCAAAGTTTGGTTTGATATGTTTCTGAATGGCATTTGAAAGACAATTGGTATGATTAACATTTTGATTTCCAAATGATAGTACGTTTAACTATTCCATTGAGTCTTTAATATATTTTGATATGTACATATGATTCTAAAGGTTATATTTGATTTGATCCATATGATATCCGGAAGAGATTTGTTTCTGAAGTTCTATTTAATATGTTTCCGAGTCTGCCTACGATTCTGATTCACTTCTGATATAAGTATGTCTGACATGATCCAGTTTGTTATACGATTGACTAACGAGATAAGTATAAAGAGTTTTGTTTCTGAAAGAATTTTGTAAGTCGTAATGTCCCTAACCTTCGGAAAAGATCTCAGATTTGCTCTAAAATGCTTATAGAACGTTCTGTACTTCAAACGTTTGTAACTTTCTCATACGAAGTCGGATTGACCTGAAACTTGTTTCTGAGCCTTCAAATGTCAGTAAGTGTACGTATCTATTGAGTCTTGATATGTGTGCATATGGTTTCGCACTACTCTGTTCGTGCAAGCCTCAATTTGGATTTCACTGAGCCCGGGCCAGGATATGTTCTCGTGTGTATTCCATTGCATTATTCACCGAGACCCACCAGTAGAGGGCCGGGACACGTTATATGATGATGGCGCCAGATCCGGACCGGATCCCCTCTACCGAGTCCCTTATTGAAGGGCCGGGACACGTTATCCACAGAGTCCCTCATTGGCGGGCCGGGACACGTTACATGCATACATGATATTTGATGTGACATGCATGATTTTATCTACCGAGTCCCTCGTTTGAGGGCCGGGACATATTATGCATATATGATATACGATGTTGACATACATGATTCTATTCACTGAGTCCCTCACTCGAGGGTCGGGACACGTTATTTGCACATGTGATATGTTATATGGATCGGGCTGCACGTTCCGCAGCGATATATATGTATATATATGTATGGATCGGGCCGTACGTTCCGCGGCATTATTATATTACGTATGACATTGGCATCCATGTTTTGTGTCTGGAAAAACAAGCATTTTGATATTCTGGTGTTTTGGTATTTTGGATCTGTACTTCTTCTGATACATGATTCACGTTTGGGAATTAAGTATTTGGTGTTCTGGGTAATGTACGTACCTTTTGTACTGTTTGTTTCGGTTATGGTTCCGTTTTCTATATTTTATGCCTTACATACTCAGTACATATTCCGTACAGACCCCTTTTCTTCGGGGGCTGCGTTTCATGCCACGCAGGTACCTACAGATGAATAGAAGATTTGTCAGAAGATGTTTCAGCAGGATTGGCGAGCTCCATTTACTTCTGGAGCGTTGCCGAGTCAGGGTATATGTATGTTCTGATTTCTGGATTGATGTTTGAGGCTTTGCAGACAGCGTCGTGGGTATTGGTTGTCAGTCTGTAAGCGGGTCCATCAGCCGATATGTCATTCTGTGTTATGTAATAAATTTTATATAATTACAGATTTTTTTTAATTTTGTGAACGATAAAAGAAAGATTTCGAAAGCTTAATATGTATTTTACTTTTATTTGATTTTTCAGAGTCCGAAGAAATTATGTGTGTAATAAGAATCTGTGGGTTCGCTCGGCTCCGGATATGGGATCGGGTGCCCATCACACCCTAGGGACATTAGGGTGTGACATTAATTTAGAAATTAGTGGTTGGGTTATGATCACCTAGTGCTTAATTTGATATTTTGCTTTCCAATTTCCCATTTTGACCTTTTGCGCTCATTTCCCTAATTTCTAGGTTTAGAATTGACCTAGATTGAATAGTAGCAATATTAGTATCGCTCTTCATGATTTCTAATCAAGATTATGATTATACTTAGCCTACTTTAGTTCAGAGGTTCAACGGAAAGGCAAGGCAAAAGAGTGAGTTGTTGGTGTTGCAGTTCGGCCATCCAGGTAGGTTATGGCTTACCCTTCGTGAGACTTCATATAGCGACGCATATATTTAGATTATATTGTCGGAGACAGCATGTGAACCTTCGGGTATGAAGTTGGATTGGATATTGCCTTAGGTTGGGCCCTGTTGTGTGTTGGGACTAGCCACCCGTTATGTAGTGATTTGATTGATCTATTGTGTTGGCTTGATGCCACGAGTTGTTGATAGATATTGGATTCTATTTATCATCTTGATTTCGATATTGTTGGCGTACCTATTGTTGGTATTTGTGATTCGATTATATTGTTGGCATACCCAATGTGGTATTTGTGATTCGAATATATTGTGGCATACCCATTGTTGGTACTTGTGATATTGAGCTTGATTATTAATGTTGATTCATGCATTGCACGCACTCTCATTTCCATAATACACTGTTGAGATACTGATGATACTTGATCAAACACTTTGATGAGCTAGGCTCGATTTTACTGGAGAGATGTGAGATGGCCAATGTTTGATGTTAGTTTCGGAATCGTTATTTGGGTGAGTGCATGGACTTCGTGCGTCCTCCAGAGTGGTGCCAATGAGAACCCCCGTGGGCAAAGATTCGAGGTCTCGTCTGTCTGTTAGGCAAAGATCCGAGATGGGTGGCACTTAGACTTCGAGAGTCACACTAGGTTGTGCTACCGAGATGTCAATATTTCCATCCGGAGTACATGTGTACACAGCATTTGCATGGCATTTCATTGCATTCATACACTATTGCATTGTATTGCATTATGGCACCTTGAGATGTTTTTGTGTTGTACTTGTGATTATTGGATTCAGACTTGATACTTTCAGACTTGGTACATTTGGGATTAGATGCTTTACTTAGGCGAGGACGTGTACTTGGATTTGATTACATTTGACTTATACTTGTTGGTTTGTCTGCTTATCTGCTTTATTATCTAAATTGCGTTAGTTATGCTTAGTCGGCCGATGATGCCTACCAGTACTGTTGTTTTGTACTGACCTGCACTTGCTACATTCCTTTATGAATGCAGAGTATCAGGTCAGATCTGCTTCCGTGACACGTGGCTCATAGTTGCTTCAGCTTTATCTTCGTGTTTCCAGGGTGAGCATGGCCATTCGCTGCCTTGAATACTTCTCTATCTTTATGTCCTATTCTATTCAGAGACATAGACACTTATGTATTATTATTCTATACTTGTATTATTCCCTTTTTTGGATGCTCTTGTATTACTCAGACTAGACCCTAGGGGTGTGTAACGACACGTTTGGTCGTTATAGTGTTCTGACCCGTTGAATTTTCCTCAAGTACCGTTAGTATGATTTATGACTTAATAAAGTCATTGGATTGGTCTCTGCAAGGTTTGAGTGTAAATTGAGTCATTGAGGGAAGAAGCTAGTTAAGTTAGCGAGTGAGAGCTGACCACGGTCAACATCGGGTTAGGATGACCCCGTGTCAAAGTTTTGTAAGTTCCAACATGCTATTATGATGATTTTGAACTTGTCCACAAGTTTTGGTGAAGTTCCAAAGAGTGTTAGATGGGTTTAGGTTTTGTCGCGCTCGTATTTGGTGTTTTCGCCGGAGGTTTGTGGAAAGAAATGACTCCAGATTGATCCTCCGACCTTTTTTAAGTTAGTTCTGAACCATTATATCCGTATCGAAATTATAAAGCTATAGGAAAAAGAATCGACGCGTTTGGCCTCCGGATGAGGGAGTTATGACAATTTTAGTGCGGACCTATCTAGCAGGGCCGCTATAGCGAGACCGCCGTAGCGGTCTGGAGACCGCCACAGAAGCCAACGGGGCCAGAATCCCTTATTTTAATATCCCAACTTCGAACCCTTATTCCCAAGACCCCAAAGTCAGTTTTCAAGAGAGAGAGAGAGGCAAAATTCATCCCATTCTTTGATGGAAACATCTTGGAGGGTAAGTTCCCATCTTTATTTATTCCTTTCCCCTTCCTCTTCAAGCTCCATGATTATTCTAAGAGGTCCATCAATGGTGGGTGAAAATCTTAGAATTAGTAAACCCTTAAATAATTGGTGGGTTGTTTATTTTATTGTTGATTAATCATCTAGGAGTATATATTATCACTTTCTAGGAAAGGAATTTGATTTCTTATGGTTGAAATTGCATGTTGAGACTTAAGGTTCTAATAAAAGTGGAATCTCTGTTCTAAAATCTGTTGGAAAGGGTAAAATTGATTAGAATCCCTTGAATTGAAGGTTAATAATTGTAGAGATAGAAGTTATGACAAATTCACCATTAAAGAATGATTTCATCCATTGAAGAGGGTAGAAGTAAGTGAGTTTTCTTCCCCAAATTTTCGTTTTGTTTGAATACATGGATTGTTGCTTACTTAGCATCATATTGTTAGACTTTGACCGTTATGAGGCGCTTCAGAAATAGAAGGCTCGTGTGGAGTAGTTTGTGGCTCTTGTTCTACATTCCAGGTAGGTTATGGCTTACTTTAGTTAGACTTTGATTAGCGAAACATATGCATTGTATATAATTGACGGGAGAAAGCATGATTAGGTATTCGGACATGGTGTTTTGGTTGGATATTAGCTAGGTTGGTATGACTTCTGATTTTGTGGGCTCGTCGCCGTTACTTTATGTACTGAAATATGAGGTGTAGTTGTATTCATACTGTGGCGATTCGGGATGGATTTCTATTCAGTTGATTGTTGTTGATGGTGGCTTGTTGCCATATTATTGTGATTAGACTTATTGCCTAAATTATCGTGTTGTACTCAGTTCTCTCTTACTGTGACATGTATTATCAGAGAAATGAAGGATAATGAGCTTAGGCTTGAATTATGATATAAACTTATGACAGTATGTAGATGAAAACTTGATGTATGATTGTTGTTGATGATAACATATAGAAAAGTGGAGCTTCTTGGTGATACAAGACTTAGTTGTGAGGCGTACTTGCTACATGTGGAAGTAAAGAGGGACACAGACTATTATGTTGGTTGAGATGATTGTATGTTTCATTTCTTGGCTGAGTTGATCCAAGACTGGATATGACTTATGGCTTCGTGACTTGCACCTTCACCGTTGCTTTATTTGCTTGTATTGATTTACCACGTTTACATTCATTTATGCATTCATACACTCATGCATGATGGAAATGGTTTGGAAGACTTGTGGCATGATGCCTTGTGTTTGACATTGATATTGCTGATTGTTCATAGTCCATGCATACTAATGCACTAAAATACATTGAGACATACATTGTGATGTGAAATTGTGCAGTAGTTACTATAATATTCATGATGAACTTGTGATACAAATTGATGACAATTGTGGTGAGAAGCCAATATGATCTTCTCGATGAAAATGATATACTACTTGATAATTGCTCATTAAGAGGGATGTAACAGTGTTTCTTATAAAATTGAGTGGCTCCGGGTCCGAGGCTCTTTCCGAAACGGATGGTGTATAAGCTCGAGTCCGAGGTAAATTTCGGGCAGAGGGCAATAAGTGACTCAGGTCCGAGGAGTGTTCCAGAATGAGTGATACAGGATGTGGATCTAGGACCGGGATTCTTTCCGGGGCGGAGGATTTATGGCTCGGGTCCGAGGAGTGTTTCGGAACGAGTGGTACATAGAAACCATGGGTCTCCTGTAGGTCATGACTACTGAGGTATGACATCAGTAGCATGTGTGTACAGTGTGTATTTGGCTGGTGCATTGCATTGCACATCATCATATTATGCATTGCACATCATCACATTTTATTCTGCATTATTATATGCTCATTTATTTCTGATTTTGGTATGGATGTTAAATGCCTACTGTAATATAATGATAACCATTGACTGAGTAAAATTATGGATTAGTAACCCTACCTAGGGAAGGAACTTGGGCTTGTGATTATCAGGTGAGATTATTGAAACTTGACAGACTTTTGGGTTAGAAGCTTCATCTTAGGTTGTGACTCTATTATGGGATATTTTGTGACTTGGATTTGAGTATTAAGTATCTATCTGTCTATCATGTTGATTTTATACTTATATGCGTGAACTAATCTTAGTCGGCCGATGATGCTTACCACTACATAGTTTTTGTACTGATAATACCTTGCTGCACCCATTTTGAGTATAGATTGTGTTCCAGATATTTCATCCAAATTACATCTCTAGGTTGAAGCGAGTTTGCTCGATCAAATCCGAGGATGAGCTTCTATCCATGCCATGCCACCTGAAGATCTCTCTTTCCAGATGTCTATTTTTATTCCAGGCATTCTTTGTTATTATATTTGAGATATACTTCATTCTTTAGACATTGTTAGTTAGAGTCCTTGTACGATGACTTTAAGATTTTGGGGGTGTAATAGTTAGACTTCCGCACTTGTATCATTTATTAATTATGACTTGGTAGACTATATATTCATTTACATGTTCATTGATTGTTTTAGTATAAAAGATTAAAGAAGTTGAAATAGGCTAATGATTAATGGATTAATAGGTAAGGGTTCGCCTACTAGTGATAATAAGGTAGGTGCCAGCACGATCAGTTATTAGGGTCATTACAGGGTGTTATTAGTATTCCGTACTATTCTACTACTTATATATATATATATATATATATATATACATACATTGTGAGACTTATGTATTTATTCTGTTCCATTGCTTAATATTCATTATTTACATATTTATTCATTGATGGGTTGAGATTTCGCTTACCGAGGTGGGAAGGTAAGTGCCCGCACGGCTTAGGCAAGATAGGTCGTGACAAGTTGGTATCAGAGCCCTAGATTACCCAGTCTATAATACAAGAGTGTGTCTAGTTGAGTCTCGTGGATTGGTACGATAAGCTCCGTACTTATCTACGAGAGGCTATAGGACATCTAAAAAATCTCATTTTCTTTTCATTCTTCGTGCTTCTTTATTTAGATTGGTATCTGCAAAGATGAAATTGGTATCTCACCCTTATCTCTTGTCTCTCAGATGGTGAGATGAAATTGGTATCTCACCCGAGTATCAGTCGGATAGAGACCAGGCCGCAGACGATGGTGTGGCCCCCGTAGGGACACAACTTGAGGTTACTTCTGATCAGGCCATGCATAACACTATAGCTAGGATTCTACTTCATTTTGATACCCAGCAAGCGACAGCTGGTGTTACTACTCCCAGCGGGGGTTCAACGACTAGGGTTGGGGCGCAGGCCCCTGAGCAGGGACCTACGCGAGCAGTACATCCCGCCGCAGCTATGGCTCCCCACATTGATACGATACCCGCTCCTGGTGATGATATTAGGCCCATGGAGGGCGTTGTTATGACTGCTTCCGATCAAGACCTAGCTGTGAGATTCAGGAAGTTAGATTCGCCGAGGTTTGCTGGTACTTCGTCTGAGGATGCTTATGAGTTTATTCTTGACATGCATGAGTTGTTGCACCGTATAGGGATCGTGGATACCCACGGGGTTGATTATGTATCCTACCAGTTTCGCGGCGACATGATGACGTGGTGGAGGTATTTCGTGGCTTGCAGACCTGAGGGTTCCCCTCCTTTGACCTGGACTCAGTTTTATCGGGCCTTCCTTGAAAAGTATGTGCCCTGGTCTTTGCCAGAGGCATGTAGGGAGGAGTTTTTTCATCTAGAGCGGAGGTTCATGTCTTTGGAGTCCTATGTGACCCGCTTCCTATATTTGGCCCGCTATTCTACTCATTTGATCCCTTCTGAAGCCGATAGGATCAAGCGTTTTATTGGGGGACTAGTGGGCTCTCTACAGATTCCTTGTCTTCAGATGGAGTCTATGGGGGCTTCCTTCCAGTCCATTATCGAGCATGCTTCTATGGTTGGGGGTGCTAAGACACGTGCTTTTAGTGGTAGTGACAAGAGACAACGTCAGACTGGCAGTTTTGGAGGTCATGGTTTGAGGAGCGCCGGTCAGTTTTCGAGGCCACCTCAGTCATATTTCGGTCATCTTGTGCATTCAATGTTACCGGCTTCCTCTAGTGAGCCACCCAAGCAGAGGGCTCCTGAGTGTTCATTCTCCGGACTAGTAGACAGGGCTGCTTCATCCGGGTCTTCAATTTCTGTATATCAGCATTCGTCTCCTATTACCTATTATTCTTGTGTAGAGGCTGGGCATATTTTCAGGAGATATCCCAGACTCATGCGGGATTATCAACCGTCGAGGACTCCTATATCATCTGGTGGTCGAGGTGGGAGTTCCTAGAGGGGTGGCGCTCAGTCAGGCCACGGTGCTTCTCCTGGTTCTAGAGATGGTTCCCAGCCAGCTAGAGCTGGTTCTCAGGGTATGAGAGGAGGATCTCAGAATGGGCATGGTGGAGCCCATTGTTACTCATTTCCTAGTAGGCCCGAGGTAGAGGCCTCAAATGCTGTGATTTTAGGTACCATTTTTGTTCGACATAGAGCAACATCTGTGTTATTTGATCCTGGATTCACCTATTCGTATGTATCTGCATTTCATGCCCGTTGGTTGGGACTTGCTTATGATAGCACAGATATACCTATTCATGTGTCTACTCCGGTCGGAGATTCTATGATTGTTGAACGAGTTTACCAGTCTTATTTGGTTACTTTTATGAGGTATGACACTTGGGTAGATTTAATGATTCTCGATTTGGTGGACTTTGATGTTATATTGGGTATGTCCTGGCTTTCTCCCTATCATGCGATCTTGTACTGTCATACAAAGAAAGTCACCCTAGCCATGCCGGGCATACCTAGGCTTGAGCGGAGGGGTACTCCTAGTCCCGCTCCGAAAAAGATCATTTCCTTCCTTTAGGCGAAGAAGTTAGAAAGTAAGGGGTGTTTAGCTTATTTGGCTCATGTTCGTGATACAACTGTCGCATCTCCACCCCTTGTGTCTATCCCTATTGTGAGAGAGTTCGCGGAGGTATTCTTTTCGGATTTGCGGGGTATGCCACCCGACCGCAATTTTGATTTCTGTATTGACTTGGATTCGAGCACTCGTCCTATTTCCATTCCGCCATATCGGATGGCACCTGCCGAGTTGAGAGAGCGTAAGGAGAAAATACAGGATTTGTTCAGCAAGGGGTTTATTAGACTGAGTGTCTCCCCTTGGGGTGCTCCTGTGTTATTTGTGAAGAAGAAAGATGGGACCATGAGGATGTGTATTGATTACCGCCACTTGAACAAGGTCACTATTCGGAACAAGTGCCCTATGCCTCGTATTGATGATCTTTTTGACTAGCTTCAGGGTGTTTCGGTGTTTTTGAAGATTGATTTGTGTTTTGACTATCACCAATTGAAGATCAGGGCGGAGGATATTCCGAAGACAACATTTTGGACGAGATATGGTCGCTATGAGTTTCTAGTGATGTCTTTTGGGCTTACCAATGCCTCGGCTGCATTTATAACCTTGATAAATGGCATCTTTAGGCCATTCCTTGATTCCTTTGTGATTGTGTTCATTGATGACATCTTGGTGTATTCCAAGAGTAGAGAGAAACATGAGAGCCATCTTCGTTCTGTTCTTGGGTTGTTCAAGAAACATAACATTTTTGCTACGTTTTCTAAGTGTGAGTTATGGCTGGAGTCTGCAGCATTCTTGGGCCATATTGTGTCTAAGGATGGGATTATGGTTGACCCGCAGAAGATTGAGGCTAAGAGGGGTCGGGCGAGGCCCACTACTATTACTGAGATTCGTAGTTTTATGGGCTTGGGCAGTTATTACCGTCCCTTTGTGAAGGGTTTTGCTTCTATTGCTTCATCCTTGACCAGATTGACTCAGAAAGATGTTCCCTTCCAATGGACGGATGATTGTGAGGAGAGCTTTCAAAAGCTCAAGCTTCTTTTGACTACAGCTCCGATTTTAGCATTACCCATGGAGGGTAAGCATTTCATTATCTATTGCGATGCATCCCGTATGGGTTTGGGTGTTGTGTTGATGCAAGTGGGTAGAGTGATAGCTTATGCTTCCCGTCAGTTGAAGGTTCATGAGAAGAATTACCCTACCCATGATTTAGAGTTGTTGGTCGTGGTCTTCGCTTTGAAGATTTGAAGACATTATTTGTACGGTGTTCATTGTGAGTTTTTCATCAATCACCATAGTCTTTACCATATGTTTACATAAAGAGATCTTAATTCCAGGAAGCGCCGATGGATGAATGTTATATCCCGCATTTTGTACATTCGGATAATTCAAGATAATCGCGGGAAGTTAAGGACAAGGTTATATTTTGATTTTTGTTTAGCACACAAGTTGCTTATGGAAATTTTGATGTGGAAATATTAAGAAAGGCTAGGGGTAAAAAGGGAAACTCACAAGTGGTCTATGGTAACATTGAGGAAGGCTAAGGGCAAATTTGGAATTTTGAGAATAATTTTTCATGAATTACAAAAACAAAAAAAAAAAAGTTGGGCTTAAGCAACAAGGCCAAGTGGCCGGCCATGTTGGGTGGGCTTAGGCCCACATGGACAAATTGTGCATGTGTATAAAAGGAATTAAATGGTCATATTTATCATTTCATCCATAGAACCCCGAAAAAACTTGAAGAAGACAACAACACTAAGGCCATTCGGCCAAAGAAGAAAAAAAATTAGAGCCTTCAATTTTGATCTCAAAAAAATATTTTCTTCTAGTATTCCCACTAATTTGAAGGTCCTCTTTAACGTGGTACAATTGTTAGAGCAAGAAGACCTCTCTTTGTTGCAAGTTCATAATTATAGCCAAGTGAGAAGTTAAGGGAAAAAGGTAAGAATTAATCTTCTTTATATGTTATGGATGATTGTGTATGTTGTAGTGTGTAGAAACGAGCGAAATTCATGAAAATATGGATGTAGTGTTGTGGCCGTGTGGTGCTTATGTGGTATAGAAAAGAATGAATCAATTTTACTTAGTATTTTGATTGTTGTTGTCATGAATTCTATGTTGATAATGAAAGTTTGATGATTCTAGTTGAAGTTGTAAGTGTTGGAGAGTTGTCTAGAAACTAATGTGATGTTAAAAGCCATTTCTTGTAATTATGGAAAACAATGTTGTTAGCGTGTGAATTGTTGGTGAAGTTCATGAAATTTAAGGAAGAAAATGTGTTGTTATTGTTCTTGTTCCATTTGGAAGGTTTCGGGTGGAATGGCATATGGGTTGGATTATTGTAAATATTGTACGGATTGTTTGAACTATTCTTGAATATTGTTTGAATGGTTGCGGATTAGAAATTGAATATGTAAGCAATTATGAATCTAACATAAATGGAACGCCGTCGAAGTTTGTAGAAAGAAGTTGTAAACGTTGGAATGCGTTTTGAATTGATTGTCGATATTGTTGGAATAACTGTTGGTATTGTTGTTGTTAAGTTGGCCGAGTTAAATTCTCGGGTTCGTTGTTGTTAAATCGGCCGAGTTAGATTCTCGGGGATGTTGTATTTACAGGGGAGATGCTGCCGAAATTTTGGCAGATTATGAGTGAATTCATTTGAAAAACTAAAGCAAGTGTATGACGACGAATCTAATGATTGTATGAATTCTTTTGAATGTAGACTAGCAAGCTTGGATAAATAAATGTAGCTAATAGGACGTGGAGCGGGTATGTAAGGCTTACCCTTTCTTTCTTTTGGCATGTCCTAGAGCCAAATAAGATATGATATGCATATTGGGGTTACTCTATTCTGTGCTTCCGAGTTTGTTTATGATTCGTATTCACCTTTTTGATATGTATCTATGATTTCCGAAGCTCTATTTGATATGTTTCCGAGTTTGTCTATGATTCTTATTCACTTCTGACATGAGTACGTTCGATATAGTTGAACTTATTGTATGGTTGAATAACGAGATGAGCATAAAGAGTTTTGTTCTTAAAAAAGTTCTGTAAGTTTTAATGTCCCTAACTTTCGAAAAAGATCTTGGATTTGCTTTGAAACATTTGTAAAAGTTCTGTATGTTTCCGAATGGCATTCGAAAGATAATTGATATGACTAAAGTTTTGATTTTCAAATGATAGCACGTTTGATTATTCCGTCGAGTCCTTGATACATTTTGATACGTACATATGGTTCCAGAAGCTCTATCTGAGTTGATCCATAACGATATTCGGAAGGTACCTAACATGATTGTTGCTTTGATTTTCTAAAATGTCCATGTAGATCTCCGATTGATTGGTTTGATAGATTCGAGGCTCGGCCTTGGAGCACAGATTTGTTGGGAGATTCCTTTGATAGAGTATTTAGGCCAAGCTTTTGGCAGCTCAGAGTCGACAAAAGATGTATGCGGACCGGAAGGTCCGGGATTTGAAGTTTGCTATTGGTGACCAGGTTCTATTGAAGGTTTCACCCATGAAGGGTGTTATGAGATTTGGTAAGAGAGGCAAGTTAAGCCCCAGGTATATCGGTCCGTTTGAGATTATTGACCGTATCGGTGATATAGCTTATGAGTTGGAATTGTCGCCAGGCTTGGCGGGAGTTCATCCGATTTGGAGTTGTTGGCCGTGATCTTTGCTTTGAAGATTTGGAGGCATTATTAATCTAGGCTTATTAATCACATATCTTCCATTTTTAGTGTTGAATTTCGGAATCAAAGAGTTAGGGCTTATACCCAAATTGGGGGTTTTACTTCAAATTCGAAATTGGGTAAATTAATCTATGAGTTAATTTAGCAATTAGCAGTTGGGTTATGATCACCTAGTGCTTAATTGGATATTTTGCTTTCAAATTTCCCATTTTGCCCCTATGGGCCCGTTTCCCTAATTTCTAGGGTTAGAATTGGCCTAGATTGAATAGTAGAAATATTAGTGTCGTTCTTCATGATTTCTAATCAAGATTTTGATTATACTTATCCTACTTTGGTTCTTATGTTCAGCGGAAAGGCAAGGCAAAGAAGTGAGTTGTTGGTGTTGCGGTTCGCCCATCCAAGTAGGTTATGGCTTACCCTTAGTGAGACTTCGTATAGCGACGCATATATTTAGATTATATTGTCGGAGACAGCATGTGAACCTTCGAGTATGAATTTGGGTTGGATATTGCCTTAGGTTGGACCCTGTTGTGTGTTGGGACTAGCCACCCCGTTTTGTTGTGATTTGATTGTTCTATTGTGTTGGCTTGATGCCATGAGTTGTTCATAGATATTGAATTCTGTTTATTGTCTTGATTTCGATATTGTTGGCATACCTACTGTTGGTATTTGTGATTCGATTATATTGTTGGCATACCCACTGTGGTATTTGTGATTCGAATATATTGTGGTGTACCCATTGTTGGTAATTGTGATATTGACCTTGATTATTGATGTTGATTCATGCATTGCACGCACTCTCATTTTCGTGATACACTATTGAGATACTGATGATACTTGATGAAACACTTTGATGAGCTAGGCTCGGCTTTACTGAAGTGATGTGAGATGGCCGATGTCCGATGTTAGTTCCGGAATTGTTGTTTGGGTGAGTGCATGGGCTCCATGGGTACCCCAGAGTGGTACCGGTGAGAACCCCCTATGGGCAAATATCCGAGGTCCTATCTATCTGTTGGGCAAAGATCCGGGACGGGTGGCGCTTAGACTTCGCGAGTCACACTGTGTTGTGCTACCGAGATGTCGATATTTCCATGTGTAGTACATGTGTACACAGCATTAGCATGGCATTGCATTGCATTCATACACTATTGCATTGCATTATGGCTTGGCCTTGAGATGTTTTGGTGTTGTACTTGTGATTATTGCATTCAGACTTGATGCTTTCAGACTTGGTACATTTGGGATTAGATGTTTTACTTAGGTGATGACGTGTACTTGGATTTGATTACATTTGACTTATACTTGTTTGTTTGTCTACTTAATTATCTAAATTGTGTTAGCTATGCTTAGTCGGCTGATAATGCCTACCAGTACTGTTGTTTTGTACTGACCTGCACTTGCTGCATTTCTTTATGAATGCAGAGTATCAGGTCGGATCTGCTTTCGTGAAACGTGGTTGATAGTCGCTTCAGCTTTATCTTTGAGTTTCCAGGGTGAGCATGCTCGTTCGCTGCCTTGAAGACTTCTCTTTCTTTATGTTCTATTTTATTCAGGGACATAGACACTTATGTTTATTATTCTATACTTGTATTATTCCCCTTTTTAGATGCTCTTGTATTACTCAGACTAGACCCTGGGGGTGTTATTATTATTCCATACCATTCTACTACTTATATATACATACATCGTGAGACTTATGTATTTATTCTATTTCGTGGCTTAATATTCATTATTTACGTATTTATTCATTGATGGGTTGAGGGTTTGCTTACCGAGGTGGGAGGGTCTGTGCCCGCACGGCTTAGGCAAGATAGGTCGTGACTGCTAAATAAGCAAATTACCACAACAAAGTCAACTAATTGAAAAATAGACGGGTGGAAAAGTTACTCAAAATACCCCTATCGAATTATGAGGGTAAAACTGAAAATTAAGGCGAAATTACACTGCCCATAGTCCAATTAGTCATTATCCTTAATTTCATGGAATTCTAACCACAATTGGTCCTTCAATTTCATCAATTGTACCAAAATTCCTAAATTAGAAAGAACCCTAAATTCATGAATTGATTCTAGAAGCCAAGGGAGATTCAACCTAGAAGTTATTAATCCACAATTTAGATAATAGGAATCAACAATTAGAATAGCAATATTCAATTAGATTAGATGGTTCAATGATCAACAACCTAGGTTTCCATAACCCATCACGCTCATTAGTCATTAACTACTATGGATACTAATAAATAAAGGATTAGCTACAAGATTAATGTCACACCCTAACGAGGGGCATGACGGGCACCCGGCTCTATCGACCGAGTACCACTTGGCGTATACTGACATAAGCTCAATAAAACTATCCTGTCTTAAAATGTGAGCTCACTGTAACATAGAAAACACATGCACGCAGAAGAGGCCCAATACATTGGAAAACATATGCATGACTATATATATATATATATATATATATATATATATATATATATATACACACACACACACACACACACACACACACACACGCACGCACGCTAGCCGACAAGGCTGCTACAAGTGTCCTCAGAATAACATGTAGCCAGCAAGCCTGCACATGACATCTACATATATCATACTGTCTATGAGCCTCTAGGAGTGCATATACATAACATATGAACATAGCATATACCAAAAGAGCAAGCCTGGTACAATGGCATTTGCTGACGATCCGCTGAAGATAATAATCCTACTGAAGAGATACTCTGCTCTGTCTATCAGGACTTGTAGCACGAAATATAGCGTCCCATAGGATAGAACGTCAGTACGGATAAAATGTACTGAGTATGTAGGGCAGAAAACAATAACGTGAGTAAGACATAGGTATAAAAGAATAAAAGTAACCTGAACCATCTGAGGACATACAATATGCAATGCATAAATTTAAAAAAAAAAAAAAAAAAAAATATATATATATATATATATATATATATATATATATATATATATATGTAGCAGCATCATCATAATGTACCCAGCCTTTTCTGGACTCGATGTGTAACATACCCGGTCCTTACGGGACTCGGTGTGAAGCGTACCCGGCCACGATGGGACTCGGTGTGAATACCCAACTGATCAGTGGTTGCACAATAGGTGCCATACCCAACAGACTATAGCGCGCTTCGGTGTAGTAAAAATAATGTGTGTGTGTGTGTGTGTGTGTGTATACATATAATGCATGAAGGACCCACAAAAGTATCACATGGGCCTTTCGGAGTGATGTAAGGTCGATAACCTCTGAATAACATCATGGAAATCAAATCAATGTCAAGAACCCTTCAACAAGGCCAAAAAATCCAGACAAGAGTCAGCTAACATACCTAGGACATTATAAATGAAGCATAAGACATTAGAATAGAGTAAATTTGTTATGGAACATTCACGCTTAGGTTATAGCCTGATTCGTGCCAATGGAGAAAGGAAACGAACATCTTATATACCTTATTTGTCAAGCTGCCATTCGAAAAAATCCCTTATTCCAATGTTTTCCCTTCACCCGAACCTATATTGAAAGATATATCCTTAATCATATTCTATCATGTTCATACATCAACTTCGGGTTATGAGAATTTGGGCAGCATTTCCTCTATTTCAACAATGTTCCAAGTTTACAGCAACAACAACCAACCCAATATCAACAACATCAAATTCAATTCAACCACCAATTCATCCAATCAACAACTATATAGGACTATTCCGGCATTTACTCAATTCAATTAAGTATGTTATAATTTAACGAATATAATCCTAAATCAACGTGATTCTATGAATATAACGAAGGGATCTTACCTTATTAACTTCCAATTGATACTTGATGGCTTCAAACCCAAGATCCCACCATCTTTCACATTGCTTCGCAATAATCACAATAATACAATGTTGTCACGAGCTTCCCGAGCCTAGATTACATAAACTCCTTATGATTTCTTAGTTTTTAATGATAAATAATGTTGGGAGATAATTCTAGGGTTTTTAGGGGTCTTAAAATGTGTAGAAGAATCGGGAAAAGTGAGAGGTGGAGGCTTATATAGGTCACAAGGTCAGTTTCACCACCTCAAAATTTGGCCTTCGCGATCACGAGGCCTTTGGCTCGCGATCGCGTAAGTTTGTAAGCCTTCTGGAAATCTGTCTTGAAACGCCCAAAAACATCCAACTCCGATGTCGTATCGATTTACTTAGGTTATGCATTCCATAACTCCTCATATTCTACGACATACACCTCTCTCAAGTTGGACCAAAAAATTCTGTCCAGAATGCTACCAAGTTTTACAAAAGTTTTGACAAACTTAATTCCTTCATTTCGCTTGATTTCGAAACGTTTAGACACTTGCTTAGCACTTGTTAGAAGTCTTCTTTGACCATATAAGAGTTTCATAATCTCTCTGGCCTTACGTTAGTTTATTTAAGATGCAAACGACGCGAAAAATTTTTGAGGTGTAACAATTAAGGTACAAGGACTTACACCAAGATGATTCCACCAATGGTTATTTAGAAATCGCCCACAATGCTCCATAGGATTAGGTTTTTGGTGAATGTAACTAATGATTTGAAGTTGGGAAAGAAATAACGTTTCTGATTTAGCGATCTTCGCTGGGGCGAACAGACTCTCTTTTCCGCGATCCCGCCTCAGCTAATACTCATCCGCTGGGGCAAAATTCATTAAAAGACTCAGCCTTCGGTTTCTGCGGGCAAAGTCCTGCTTAGGCGGACCCGCAAAGATGAATCCACTATGCTGGGGCGAGACATCAAAAACCAGAAAATTTCTGGTTTCACCAAATATCAACCCCAAACCCCTACATCCATTCTAGATCTATCGAATAGAAACTAAATATGCAGTGCCACGACCCATTTTAGGACCACACGGGCACCTACCTTTCCCTCTTCGGTAGGCGAAACCTCAATTAAATAAAACATCGAATAATAAGGACAATTTGAACAAATGAGGACATCGAATTAAATAAAACATCGAACAATTTGAACAAATTAAATAAAACATCGAATAATAAGGACAATTTGAACAAATGAGATAATTAAGTACAATTAATAGTGGAAATCAATTGGTTTAATAACTCAAGATTGAAACAATTACAATAGTTAAATAATTACAGACTCAATCCGACCTCCCACGACCAGGTCTAGACTAGTACAAGAGCGACTAAATGATCTAGATTACAACAACACTCTAAGACTCAACCTCCATCCCGGAATGAAGTATGAGGAGGCCTTCAAGATAGGCATCGCGCATTTCCGAACATGTCACAAACAATCACCTTAAACACTCTACACCCCGAAAAGGGTGTAGCAAGAGCAGTATCAGTACAATCAACGTGTCGTAAGCAAGTATCACAGGCTGACAACGGTTAGAAATACATATCAATAATGGAATTCGCAAATAAGCATGATAAGTAACTAAATCAAGTCATACATTTATCTATCGCTCAATATAACACCAAGCCCTTTAAAATCATTGACTTTCATCAAATAATTCCCAAATCAATTCCACCACTATATCACATAAATCACACATCATTATACAATTCGTTTTTAGTCTAGAAGTCGACTCATCGTGATGATATCTTTCATTCTACACCTGTTAGAGGCCCAACACATAACTGATCCTATGAACGATCTAAGAGATAATCAACAAGTATAAGGCAACCATATTCGGAACCAAGCACACGTCATTGCCTAAGTAGAGCATCTAAACCCAATTGTTCCAAGTCTCCATAAGTCCAATCCGAAGACAACATCACAAGTAGAACATCAAGTCATCTCAATATAAGACATGAATGCAATACAATGCAATAATGTATGAACGCAATGCAATGTCATGCAAATGTTGTGTACACATGTACTCTGGACGAAAATATCGACGTCTCGGTAGCACAACCCAAGGTGACTCGCGAAGTATCAGTGCCACCCGTCCCGGATGTTTTCCCAATAGACAGACGGGACCCCGAATCTTTGCCTACGAGGGGTTCTCACCGGCACCACCCTAGGGGACCCGCAGAGTCCATGCACTCACTCAATCCATTATTCCATAACGAACATCGGATATCAGACTCTCACGTCACTTAAGTAAAATCAAGCCCATCTTATCACAGTGTTTCATCAAGTATCATCAGTATCTCAATAGTATGTCATGAAGAATTTGAGTACGTGCAATGCATGTATCAACATCAATAATCATGCTCAATATCACAAGTACCAACAATGGGTACGCCAACAATACATCATAGTCACAAGTACCAACAGTGGGTATGCCAACAATATCACCATTAACTACACAAGTCATACGAAAATCTATCCTCGTATCAATCATCAATTAAGGTACCACCGTAACACAAACAGGATATAACGGCAGTGCCCATTAACTATTAACCACACGTGGCATCAACCCAACACAGTAGATCAATAAAGACACATTACATAATTACCACCCTTCCTTTGTTAGCCTATTAGCTTAGTACAAGTAGCTCACCTTCTACTCACAAGACATTCGTTACTTCTCAGTCTAGGACTCATCCACAATCCTTGGTACATTTTGTTCTTCCAATTATCAACTAGATTCATTATTAATAACATAGCACAATTAATCGCATATTACGAAATTCTCATCTTGAGACATAGAAAATAAATACCACCCACTACTTACAAGTCACATAAAATCCACCGATACTCAAGAAAACCAAATCAAGAATCCTAAGAAATCTACAGGCCACAAGCCTGAACATAAAAATCGCACAACAATACCATCCTATGATTCCATCCCAAATCTCCAATTCCTACGCATGCGTTCTCTGTTCCTTCTAATGCATGAATATGGGAAACTAACCGGAGTCTACCGAAAGGAAGCCGTAACCTACCTCACGGCCGAGCGGGTGCCACGAACATCCATTGATTCTTCAATTCAATCACCACATCGTAATCCACACGAAGTAGATTTGAGACAACGTGAGGCCCAAGAATAGAAACCATCCTTAGAACCCTCATAAGAGACCTCAAATTAATAAGAAAGGTTTGTGAACTTAACCCACTTCTAGAGTTTGTTCATAACAACACTAGGTGATATATTAATAAGGTCCACTATTTACTCGCTTAACTAGGTAAATTTACCATTTTTAAGCTCATCCCTGAGAAGACCCATTTACAAGATCCAAGAAGAAACTCGTTTTTGAAAAGGAAGAAGGTAGGAATCTAGGTTATTAACCCATCTAGGTGAAGAACGTGGAAGATTACTTAATGGGATTCATGTGAAAGATAATGCTAACCCTACATTCCTTCAACTCTAAGGACTTGCAATACCTATTTGATGGTTCTCTAGGTGAAGACTTTTAGGAGTAATTTACTAGGTGGAAGAAGAATTTGAAGGTGTTAGAAGGGTTTTCAAGACCAACAATCTAATTTTTAGGCTTCCTAAAAGACCTGGGCGGCTGGAATTTAAGGTTGTGAGAAAATAGGACCAATTCCCGAAGGGATTTAACCGCGCGTAACCGCATCAGTGGCAATGCTGCAGTGCTCGCATGGCCGCTACTACGGCCTGATGCCAACACAACACCACCGCTTCAGCGGGGTAATGGTTGTTGGAGCGTGACCATTGTAGTGCTCATCCTTGCACTAGGGCGGTCTAACTGGGTCCCCGGCCCGAATTTTGATGTTTGATTCTCTTTCGTACAGTAGGTCCCACTAGGCTAGATGTCCGTCGAAAATACTTTAGCGGACGGAAAGGTCCAGGATGACACGGTTACGGATATTTCAAAAAATAATTACGTAATGACGAAATGGGTCGTTACATCATATACCAATTAAACAACCGTTCATCCCCGAACAGCCAAGGCCTACCAAGGCACATGGAGAAACATGCCCATGAATGGACTTGGCGGCATTAACTCGTTAGCCTTTAGAAATATACTCGTAAGGGTAATAGCTCGGACGAATTGGATAACTTGCACACGCAGGTCCACAGAGGATGACACATGGGTGAGACTCAACGCGGATCAAATTCATATGAAATGAATCGGTGGCATTAATCACTGTGTGACCACTTCAGTGGCCTAGGTAGCACTTCAGCGGTACCGCTGAAGCAGTCTGGCTACCGCTGGAGCGACAGACGGGAAGTCAGAAAAAAAAAAAAACCTTTCTCATCCCCCACTTTTCCCATTCCCACATTACACTCCCCCTCACCCACGACTACTTCTCCAACTCCTGACCCAACACAACCTTTTACCTCCCCCGAAACCCCATAAAATCCCCTCAGCAACCCACTCCTCTCACAAATTGCTCTCAAAGAGGAAGGAAAAGAAAGTTGCCAAGTTCATTCACAACCACCACCAACCACACCTGAATCTTCCATTATCAAGGTAAGAAATTACTCCTCTCTACTATAAATAGAACAATGAAACAGGATTCTAGGTCCTTATGCTTCGATTCATGAGTTTGCTAACCCCAAAGTTGGAATTTTTTAATTTTTGATTGGTGTGTTTATGGGGTGTTGATAGGATAAATTTTACAACTAGTGTGGCATTAGAAACATCTAAACATCGAGTGTTGCGTAGATAATGACCAGATTTTGGCCAAAAAACTTAAACATAGTAAAGAATTTTTGGTTTGAAATTGGGTGTTGGCTTCTTTGAAATTTTGTAATTGTTGTTGCTAGAAATCATGTACTAGGAGTTGTAAATACCTTGCATGCCTGATATCTACCCGACCCATTCATAAAAACAAGTTTTTGAGGCCTTGGGGAGTTGGGTAAAATTCTGCTGGGGAAAACGACACCGCTTCAACGGTCAAGGGACCGCTGGCGCAGTCCCATTTCAGCTCTCAAGGGGTACTGTTACACCTCGGAAAATTTTCCTTTGGTACGCAAGTGGATGAACTAGTGATGAATGTGAGTGCACGATGTCTATGAGCAATAAACAACGTTTGATGTTCTTAGACGAGATTTCGAAAGTATCCGATGTGAGACGAGGAAGTTGGCTAAGTTAAGATGAGATACAAGGTGAGCAATGCATGTGCATGGACGGGGGTGATTAAAATGAGAAGTCTAAGAAATATGGGAAGTTGCACAATTGCAACTGCCCAGTGGTCGAAAATCGCAAAATACGGACCGTAAATTGCAATACGGTCCATAAACTGGCAGTCGTAAACTGCCATGCAAGGTTTCAACTTTCTGCCCAGTCAAGAAATGGTAAAACACGACCAGGTGGACGGACCGTAAAGTGATTTACGGCCCGTAAACTATGGTCGTAAACCACCATGAAGGCAGCCCAGCTTCTGGTTCTGGAAATGGTTAAATACGCCCATGGAGGACGAGCCGTATAGTGGAATACGGACCGTAAACCTCCATGGACGACCACTGTTCACCCAGCACAGATTTTTCAATTCATTAAATAAAAGGACCAACACTTGTTTTATTTCATTACAACATTACACCACTTCTCTCTAAAACTTCTCTCTACATTTATTATATGAGTTTTCAAGGATTATAAGCCATCAATAACATTAAGACAAGTGAATCAAGGATAAGTAAGGATCATCCAAGTCAAGAAATCCAAATGGAGAAAAACTAGGGTTTTGCTCAAAGAGGAGTATTATCAACCAAAGTTTGTTCCTACAACTTCTAAGGTAAGATTCATGATTTTTACATGATGTTTAAGGTATTGGAGAATTAAAATACATGGATTGTAGGAAATATGGTCAACTAGGTCATGAATGGTGAATAGTGACATTTTGAGGAATAGTTTGAATTGAATTATGAATGTTGTTGTGTTACGATATGAATGTATTATAAATGGTACTAAGATCATGAACTCGACACTTTAGACGAATGGACGAAGTTGGAGGTCATGAACATAAATACGGGAGAATTAGAAGCAAATTGAAAAATCTAGATAATATGGATGATGTGAATGACTAATGGCCATTGTTATGATATTAATGAAGGTATAAACGCTAGCATTGGAAGGAAACGTGCAAGTGTAGAATAGTCCGACGAAAAGGTATGTAAGGCTAACCCTTCTTTCATGGGGCATGATTCTTCGCCAAACTTCTAATTCCTCTATATGAGTATGTTGTATTCAAGTGATTGACACTACGAGCTCATAAGCTCACGATCCTTAACATGTACTACGATTGTACTACGCCCCTCATATGACGAGTAAGCCTAAGATATGGATGTAGCAATAATGACGAAGATAGTGATGACGATAATAATAATAATAATAATGCCAAAGGTGCCTACGGGCTATTATACTTATATGTGCCTATGAAGGGCTATAATGATACCCCGAGCTTATAACGCCGGGTAGGATATATGTATATGATTATGTATAAAGTATGTATACGATTACGTAACGCGCGCACACCTCTGCAGATGGTACGAATAACCCTGAAGCCTTGGTAGGGCCAGGTAGAAATAACATTGAGCCTTGGTTGGCTAAGTACGTATGAAACACCGAACCTTATGGTCGGGCACGCTATGTATGTATATAAGTGTATGGCTATGTATATAATATGAATATGAATGTGAAACGACTATGTATACGAATATGAATAAGGACATGTATGCGAATATGAGCCCAAGTAGGGTACGAGCACTATTATGAAATACGCATGAGAAATGGAAAGTTCCTATGAAAGGCAGGTAAGTGCCATGATGATGGTATTATTGTCTTCCCTCCTGTGCCACTTCATATATTATCTATGATGCTTCTATATTGATGTTAATCACGCTTTACATACTCAGTACATTCTTCGTACTGACGTCCTTTTGTTTGTGGACGCTGCGTCATGCCCGCAGGTGCACAGGGAGACAGACTTGATCCATAGCTGCCTATTTGGAGATTACATAGAGAGCTCCATTTCCTTCGGAGCCATATCTTTTGGGTACTCATTCTTTTTTGTATATAATTATGGGCATAGCGGGGTCCTGTCCCGCTAATGTGATATGTTATACTCTTAGAGGCTCGTAGATATGTGTGTGTGTGGGTAGATGTGTTTGACCTTGTTGGCCTATGTTTTGTATATCATTTTGTCGGCCACGTGGGCCCATGTACATTGATGTGGCATAAATGCCTACGATGATATAAATGGGTTGTTGTCCAGATGGGACTAGTTGACGAATGAATGGAAATGCATGTATAATTATGTGGTTCACCTAGATGTAAGTATAAGAGTAAGCTAAGAGGGTGCTCGTGTTACATCCGGCATTTTTGCACATTCGAAAAATTTGAGATAACTTGACTTGTAATGAATAAAGCTATATTTGGACCTTGCTTGGTATGAATGTGTTGGCTATGAATACATTGGTTTGGAATTACGAAAGGAGGTCAAGGGCAAAATTGGAATTTTGGAAAACTTGCCTCATGAAATACAAAATCTAGCCAATTGGACTCAAAAAAAAATAAGAGAACATGAGGCCCATTTGGGAGAGGCCCAACCGGCCATGGAAGGGTCCAACCCATGGAAATAATTTTATGATATAATTAATCATTTATAGTGGATAAGTGTCAAGAACATTCAAGAAAATCAAAGAAAAAACAAGAACAAAAAAATAGAGAGAGGTTTCGGGTGGAGGAGAAGGAGAGAAAGAAAAGAAAAGAAAAATTTGTCCAAGCCTCAACTTTGATTCAAAAGTTATAATTTTCTTGAATCCTTGCTAAGTGAAAATCCCTCTACAAAGTGGTATGATTATTGAGGCCAAAAAGTGACCTTGGTGACAAGTGAAGGAGTTGAGAAAAGGTAAGAGTTTTACCATTTTTATACCATGGAATATATGTATGTATGTTGTAGTGTGAGGGAATGAATGAAAAGCATGAAAATTTTGTGGGTTGGGAATGTGTGTGTATGGCCGAATGCATGTGTTCCTTGTATATTTATGATGGCTTGAATTTATGTTGGTAATTTAGTTGTAGTTTGGTAGAAATTGTATTAGAAATGAAAGTTGAATGAATTAGTGAAAGTTGGAAATTATAAGGTATGGCCGTGTGGTGCTATGTGTAGGATGGAATATGAACTAAATTTCTTTAGTATGTCAATTGTGTGTTGAAGTCTTGTGATGAAGGTGGAAGAATAATGGTTTAGGTTAATATGAAGAATTTGTCGTTAAGTTATTGTCGGAAAGTATGCGATTTCATATAGTTTATGTAATTATAAGAATTGAAGTTGTAAGATGCAAATGGTGATTGTCATAAGTGAAATTAAAAGACGAAAATGTGTTGTGAGTATTTGTGTTGAAATTTGGAGATTTTAAGTGGATTATGGTTTTGGTGGAAAACTTGTATATTTTGTATATTGTGTGAATATTTAATAAAATGATATGAAATGACTTCGGAATGTATTGGAGTGATCTTGATGGGTTGATGAATATGAAAACGTCAATGTTGCATTGAAAGTGTGAAGTTAGAATGGAAGTTATTACAGTATAAAGAAAGCAATACTATTCATGCTACAATGTGTTTTAACTCAATTGTTGATGTTGTTGATATTGTTGTTGGGTTGTTGTTGGTTGTTTGGAGCCGAGTTGAATCTCGGGGAGGCTATATGTATAGGGGAGGTGCTGCCCAAATTCTTATAGACAAGTATTGGTTAAGGTTAGAAATGTTAAGTCTCATGAATAGTAACTAGTAAATGTGACCATTTGCAGTTTTTGAGCGAAACAGGAATCGAGTTTGGACGAGCGTAGGACGCAACCAAGGTATGTAAAGCCTACCCCTTCCTTCTTAGGCATGTTCTGAACATAATAGGCTCGGCCGTGAGCCTTAAATACGACTCCGTTCCTCGGAATTCGAGATGGAAATCCGCTCCAATTCCTTCAGTAAGATTGAATCACTTTCCTTATTACTTGTCCCCGAAGTGAACTTTTGTATGCAATCTTCCCAAACGGAGTCGGAATACTTCCAAATGACTATGGATGACCTCATAAGGTCTATTATCAGTAATTTACGCATGTCGCCTCGAGTTGGTTCGAGGTGGGCCCTCGGAGCCCCGATACCTCTTGTATGACCTAAATTGCCTTATTCCTATCCGTTTTTCAAAAGTAACATCTGGACTATTATTCTGATCATGATATGACTATATTTTTTAAATCCTACGAAATGGTTTGATATCTGGAAATCTGATTTCGGTGATAATCTGTCGCGCCATCCCAAGTAGGATAGGGGCGCGTGTTATGAACGCTATCCGAATACTCTGATTGGACTCGCCATATGGCCTACTTCAGTTTGATTGAGTCGGTATAATGATCTGTATGTATGTGGTTTCTCATTAATCAGTTCGTGCATATGCTATGATCCCTTTCACCGGATCCCGGGCTGGTTTATATCGTGCGGATGGGCCGCCGAGTCCCTTGTCGGGGGCCGGGTCCTATGTATGAATTTCGAAGTATGATGTATTCGGTTCCGGGGTACTGTGGTATATGTCATTCCCGGTTACCGTGTATATGTTACGAAGTATGATATGTCCGGTTTCCCGGCGTGTGATCTGTCCCCGGGGTTACCGTGGTTATGATATGATGTGTTATGTGGCGGAGATGTTCGAAGATATGAAATCTTCTGAAATATGATATGTTGTGGCGCCAGAGGCAGGAGTGGCGACCACGTTCCTGTGCTCTAGTATGATTCTGTCTGTCTGATTGGATTCTGATTCCGCCTGTCCGTATGGATTGTGATTCTGCCCATCCGTCTGGACCATAATTCTGTCCGTCCGTTTGATCTATGGTTCTGTCCGTTATACTTCTGTGCTTTCGGTTCATGTTATGATTATGTTTGTTATGTTTCTGCTTTACATACTCGGTACATTTTTCGTACTGACCCTCGGTTCTTCGGGGGCTGCGCTACATGCCCGCAGGTACAGACGCACTTGGAGACACGCCGCCAGTTTAGGGCTCAGATTCTGCTATTTTGGAGAGCTCCTTTGATCCGGGGCGTGTACTTTTGGTATATATCTTCTGTCTTCTGTATATTCTGTATGTATGGCAACTCCGGGTATGGCGGGGCCCTATCCCGTCACATGACTCTGTATGTCTGTTAGAGGCCTGTAGATATGTTTGTGGGTTAGGGTCTTTCTGTACGGATGTGTGTATATGTTGTGTGGGGCGATCCCATTCGCCGCGGCGGCCGGTCCGCATACGTTCATATGTTGCTTTGTTGGCCGGTGTGGCCTTTGTTGGTATTTTCTGTGTGCAGGGTCATTTTGGATAGTCTGTAAGACAAAGGAAACTCTGCCAAAATTTTTCTGGAAATTATCTAAATTTGAAATATAGCCTTGACGGCTTCTGCTTTATACTTGAACGCGTTTGATAACAGTTAAGATAGCATTGGATATATGTGTTTGGGTGCCCAGATCGGGTACTAGTCACGGCCTACGGGGTTGGGTCGTGACAGCTCGGGTGGGTTAACACCGGGTGCTCGTCGCGGCCCCGAGTCAGGTCGTGATAAAAGTGGTATCAGAGCAGTTCAGTCCTAGGATGTGTCTACGAGCCGTTTCTAGTAGAGTCTTGGTTATGGGTGTGTTGCGCACCACACTTATAAACAAGAAGCTGCGGACATTTTAGGAATATATGACCTTCTTTCTTCATATGAATAGTGCGATAGAGCTATGATGTAAGAAATTCTTGTTCCTAAGTCGTGTGTTGTGTATTTCAGAGATGCCTAAAAAGAAAAAGGCTACAGCAGCCCAAAAGGGCAAGACGGTGGCAGAAAAGCGGGCTGAAAGAGCACCGCCACCGGTAGTAGAGGAAGATGAGTTCCAGAGTGCGGCTCAATCTCAGTCCTCCCAGACAGTGCCTATTACCGAGGAGCACGTGGGAGCCTCAGCCCCAGCTCCAGCTCCTCCACCAAATGCTTCGGGCCAAGATGTAAAAGAGGCCACTACTTTATTGACTCAATTGGTTGCGGCCCAGGCTCAGAGGCACAGTTCAGGGTATGGTGATAGGGCTGTTAGTGTAAGAGCCCGAGATTTCATTACTTTAAACCCTCCGAAATTCTTTGGGTCAAAACCGGAGGAGGATCCCCATGACTTTATTGATGGTATGCTAAGGACGCTCCGGTTGATACATGCTTCAGACACCAAGTCGGTAGAGCTGGCGTCATATAGATTGAGAGACGTCTCGATCCAGTGGTATACAGTGTGGATGGCTTCACGGGGGGCCAATGCACCTCCCCCGGTATGGCAAGAGTTTGTTGATGCTTTTCTCCGTCATTATATGCCCCCAGAAGTTCGGCGACCTAGGGCCGATAAATTCTTAAATTTGAGGCAAGGCAGTATGAGTGCCCTAGATTATAGCCTCCGTTTTAACTCCTTGGACAGGTATGCTTTGGCCATGGTAGCAGATATGGGCGACCGGGTACACCGATTTGTAAAGGGCCTAGGGCCCCATCTGATGGACAAATGCTTGACTGCGTCCCTTCAGGACGGTATGGATATTGCACGCATTCAGGCACATGCTCAGAACTTAGAGGAAAGCCTACAGCAGCGGAGAAGTGAACGTGAACAGGATAGGGGACATAGTAAGAGGGCCAGATCTTCGGGCCCAATAAGTGAGTCCAGAGGCGGACACAGGCAACAGTTCCCTAGACATTCGGGCTATTCTATGACCAGTGCACCTCCACGGTTTCCAGACCAGGGCCTTGATAGATCTGTTCGTTCAGGGACGAGTCAGAGTTATCCGGGGTCCCAGTTTAGAGGTGATTCAGGCCAGTCAAGGCCACTTATACCACGATGTTCCCAGTGTGGGAAGTCGCATTGGGGTCAATGCCGATTGGGTTCAGATGTATGCTATTCATGTGGTCGACCGGGCCATATTATACGTGATTGCCCCTCAGTGCATGGTAGAGGTAGGACCCAGCCATCAGGGTCGGTAGCCGAATCTTCGGAATCTGTACGCCCTACGGGGCCAGGCTCACATGCGCCAGTCGGCCATGGTAGAGGTAGAGGCAGAGCTCCCAGTACTAGCGGTCCTCAGCACCGTATTTATGCTTTGGCTGGACGCCAAGATCTTGAGTCTTCTCCTGATGTGGTCACAGGTATATTATCGGTATTCTCTCATGATGTATATGCTTTGATTGATCCGGGCTCCACATTATCATATGTTACTCCATGTATTGCGGGTCGATTTATAATTGAGCCGGAGTCTATCAAACCTTTTGAGGTGTCTACACCCGTGGGTGACTCGGTAATAGCTAGCCGAGTATATAGGAATTGTGTGATTGTGATTTGTGATCGTCGTACCATGATTGATTTGCATGAGCTAGAAATGGTAGATTTTGACGTTATTATGGGCATGGATTGGTTGGCTTCTTTATGCCAATGTTGATTGTAGAATGAAGATGGTTCGTTTCCAATTTCCGGGAGAACTAGTCTTAGAATGGAAAGGAAATACGGCATCACCAAAAGGTAGGTTTATTTCCTATCTAAAGGCAAGGAATATGATCACGAAAGGGTGTATTTATCACCTAGTGCGAGTTCAAGATGTAGAAGCTGAGTCGCCGACTCTTCAGTCAGTTCCGGTAGTGAACGAATTTCCGGATGTGTTCCCGGAAGAGCTTCCAGGCCTTCCTCCCGAGCGAGAGATCGATTTTGCGATTGATGTGTTGCCAGACACTAAACCCATATCTATTCCTCCCTATAGGATGGCACCCGCAGAGTTGAAAGAGTTGAAGGAGCAATTGAGGGACTTTCTTGATAAAGGCTTCATTAGGCCTAGTCCATCCCCGTGGGGAGCACCCGTATTGTTCGTCCGGAAGAAGGATGGCTCCTTGAGAATGTGCATTGATTATCGGCAATTGAATAAAGTGACGATTAAGAACAAGTATCCCCTCCCGAGGATTGATGATTTATTTGATTAATTGCAAGGTGCCAAATGGTTTTCAAAGATTGATTTGAGGTCCAGGTATCACCAAGTAAGAGTTAGGGAGAAAGATATCTCTAAGACAGCTTTCAGAACAAGATATGGCCATTTCGAGTTCCGAGTAATGTCGTTTGGGTTAACTAATGCCCCGGCAGTGTTTATGGACCTAATGAACAATGTATTTAGATCTTTTCTGGATCTATTTGTAATTGTATTCATCGACGACATCTTAGTGTATTCTAGATCCGAGGACGAGCATGCGGATCATTTGCGAATTGTCCTTGGAGTTCTTCGAGCTCGAGAATTGTTTTATGCTTTTGGGTCATGTGTGGCCAAAATTTTATGTTGTTATGTTGTGGCCCTGTGTGGCATCGATATTATGGGTTGTTGTGGCAGGATAGTAGCGCCATATTATAAGGGAAACTCTGGCGAATTTTTTGTAGAATTCCCGAGCACTTTAACATTCGGGGACGAATGTTCTTAAGGGGGGAAGAATGTTACACCTCGGAAAAAAATTTCCGTTGGTACGTAAGTGAACGAACTAGTGATAAGTATGAGTGCATGATGTCCATGAGCAAGAAACGGCGTTTGATGACCTTAGGCGAGATTTCGAAAGTATCCGATGTGAGATGAGAAAGTTGGCTAAATTAAGATGAGATATAAGGTAAGCAATGCATGTGTATGGACGTGGGTGATTAAAATGAGAAGTCTAAGAAATATGGGAAGTTGCAGAATTACAACTGCCCAGTGGTCGTAAAGTGCTAGGACGGACCGTAAACTGGTATACGGTCCGTAAACTAGCAGGTCGTAAACTGCCATGCAAGGCTTCAACTTTCTGCCAGCCGAGAAATGGTAAAATACGACCTGGAGGACGGACCGTAAAGTGATTTACGGCCCGTAAACCATGGTCGTAAATCACCATGCAAGCAGCCAAAGCTTCTGGTTCTGGAAATGGTTAAAGACGATCGCGAGGGATGGTCCGTAAACTGCAATACGGGCCGTAAACCATGATGGACGACCACTGTTCACCTCAGCACAGATTTTGCAAGTCATTAAATAAAGGGACCAACACTTGTTTTATTTCATTACAACATTACACCACTTCTCTCTAAAACCTCTCTCTACATTTATTATACAAGTTTTCAAGGATATTTGAGGATCAACAACATAAAACAAGGTGAATCAAGAGTAAGAACATCATCAAAGATTATCTAGGTCAAGAAATCCAAATGGAGAAAAACTAGGGTTTTGCTCAAAGTGGAGTATTATTAACCAAAGCTTGTTCTTACAACTTCTAAGGTAAGATTCATGATTTTTACATGATGTTTAAGGTATTGAAGAGTTGAAATACATGGATTGTAGAAAATATGGTCAAGTAGGTCATGAATGATGAATAGTGACATTTTGAGGAATAGTTTGAATTGAATCATGAATGTCGTTGTGTTGTGATATGAATGTATTATAAATGGCACTAAGATCATGAACTAGACACTTTAGACGAATGGACGAAGTTGGATGTTATGACCATGAATATGGGTGAATTAGAGGCAAATTAAGGAATCTAGATAATGTAGATAATGTGAATGACTAATGGTCATTGTTATGATATTAATGAAGGTATAGACGCTAGCATTGGGAGGAAGCGTGCAAATGTAGAATAGTCCGACGAAAAGGTATGTAAGGCTAACCCTTCTTTCATAAGGCATGGTTCCTTGGCCAAACTCTTAAATCCTCTATATGAGTATGTTGTATTCAAACGATTGACACTCCGAGCTCATAAGCTCACGATCCTCGATATGTGCTACGATTGTAATACGCACCCCATATGACGAGTAAACATAAGATATAGATGTAGCGAAAATGATGATGATGATGATAGTGATGACGATGATAATAATAATGATGCTAAAGGTGCCTACGGGCTATTATACTTACATGTGCCTATGAAGGGCTATAATGACACCCCGAGCTTATAACGCCGGGTAGGATATATGTATATGAATATGTATAAAGTATGTATACGATTACAAAACGCGTGCACACCTCTGCAGATGGTACGGATAACCCTGAAGCCTTGGTAGGGCCAGGTATGAGTAACCTTGAGCCTTGGTTGGCCAAGTATGTATGAAACACCGATCCTATGAGGTCGGGTATGCTATGTAAATGCTATGTATATGAAATGACTATGTATATAATATGAATATGAATGTGATAAGACTATGTATAAGAATACGAATAAGGACATGTATACGAATATGAGCACAAGTATGGTACGAGTACTATTATGGAATACGGATGATGACGTAGGTGTACAAATACGTATGAAAAATGGAAAGTCCTACGAAAGGCAGGTAAGTGCTATGACGATGATATTATTGTCTTCCCGCCCCCCCCCCCCCCCCCCTCCTATGCTATTTCATATGTTGTTCATGATGCTTATTTATTGATGTTGCTCATGCTTTACATACTCAGTACATTCTTCGTACTGACGTCCTTTTGTTTGTGGACGATGCGTCGTGCCCGCAAGTGCACAGGGAGATAGACTTGATCTATAGCTGCCTATTCGAAGATTACATAGAGAGCTCCATTTCCTTCGGAGCCATATCTTTTGGGTACTCATTCTTTTGTGTATATAATTATGGGCATAGCAGGGTCCTGTCTCGCTAATGTGATATGTTATACTCTTAGAGGCTCGTAGACATGTGTGTGTGTGGGTAGATGTGTTTGGCCTTGTCGGCCTATGTTTTGTATATCATTTTGTCGGCCACGTTGGCCCATGTACATTGATGTGGCATAGATGTCTATGATGATATAAATGTGCTGTTGTCCAAATGGGACTAGTTGACGAATGAATGGAAATGCATGTATAATTATGTGGCTCACCTAGATGTAAGCATAAGAGTAAGCTAAGAGGGTGCCCGGGTGGGCTAGCACCGGGTGCTCGTCGCTGCCCCGAGTCGGGTCGTGACAAAAGTGGTATCAGAGCAGTTCAGTCCTAGGGTGTGTCTACGAGCCGTGTCTAGTAGAGTCTTGGTTATGGGTGTGTTGCGCGCCATACTTATAAACAAGAAGCTGCGGACATTTTAAGAATAAATGACCTTCTTTCTTCATAAGAATCGTGCGATAGAGCTATGATGTAGGATTTTCTTGCTCCTAAATCGTGTGTTGTGTATTTCAGAGATGCCTAAAAAGGGAAAGACTACGGCAGCCCAAAAGGGCAAGACGGTGGCAGAGAAGCGGGCTAAGAAAGCACCGCCACCGGTAGTAGAGGAAAGTGACTCCCAGGGTGCGGCTCAATCTCAGTCCTCCCAGACAGTGCCCGTCTCTGAGGAGCGTGAGGGAGCCTTAGCCCCAGCTCCAGCTCCTCCACCAAATGCTTCGGGCCAAGATGTAAAAGAGGCCATTACGTTATTGACTCAATTGGTTGCGGCCCAGGCTCAGAGGCACAGTTCAGGGTATGGTGATAGGGCTGTTAGTGCAAGGGCCCGTGATTTCATTACTTTGAACCCTCCGAAATTCTTTGGGTCAAAACCGGAAGAGGATCCCCAGGACTTTATTGATGGTATGCTAAGAACGCTCCGATTGATACATGCTTCGGACACTAAGTCAGTGGAGTTAGCGTCATATAGGTTGAGAGATGTCTCGATTCAGTGGTATGCGGTATGGATGGCTTCACGGGGAGCAAATGCACCTCCCCCGGTATGGCAAGAGTTTGTTGATGCCCTATAGCCTCCCGTGGATGGGCACAGACATCTACGTACCATTCCACGAGACTCTACTAAACATTGCTCTTGTACTCGTGAGACTGGTAACCTAGGCTCTGATACCAACTTGTCACGACCCATTTTAGGACCACGCGGGCACCTACCTTTCCCTTCTCGGTAGGCGAACCCTCAATTAAATAAAACATCAAATAATAAGGACAATTTGAATAAATGAGATAATTAAGTACAATTAACAATGGAAATCAATTGGTTTAATAACTCAAGATTGAAACAATTACAACAGTTAAATAATTACAGACTCAATCCGACCTCCCACGACCTGGTCTAGACTAGTACAAGAGCGACAAAATGATCTAGATTACAACAACACTCTAAGAATCAACCTCCATTCTGGAATGAAGTGGGAGGATTCCTTAAAGATAGGCATCGCGCATTTCTGAACATGCCGCAAACAATCACCTTAAACATCCTACACCCCAGAAGGGTGTAGCAAGAGCAGTATCAGTACAATCAACACGTACTGAGTAAGTATCATAGGTCGACAATAGTTAGAAACACATATCAGTAATAGAATTCGCAAATAAGCATGATAAGTAACTAAATCAAGTCATACATTTATCTATCGCTCAATATAACACCCAGCCCTTTAAAATCATTAACTTTTATCTAATAATTCCCAAGTCAATTCCACCACCATATCACATAAATCACACATCATTATACAATTCGTTTTTATTCTAGAAGTCGACTCATCGTGATGATATCTTTCATTCTACACCCGTTAGAGGCCCAACACATAACTGATCCTATGAACGATCTACGAGATAATCAACAAGAATAAGGCTACAATATTCGGAACCAAGCACACGTCATTGCCTAAGTAGAGCATCTAAACCCAATTGTTCCAAGTCTCCACATGTCCAATCAGCAGACAACATCACAAGTAGAACATCAAGTCATCTCAATATAAGACATGGATGCAATAATGCAATGCAATAATGTATGAATGCAATGCAATGCCATGAAAATGTTGTGTACACATGTACTCCGAATGGAAATATCGATATCTCGGTGGCACAACCCAAGGTGACTTGCGAAGTCTAATTGCCACCCATCTCGGATCTTTGCCCAACAGACAGACAGGACCCCGAATCTTTGCCCATGGGGGGTTCTCACCAGCACCACCCTGGGGGACCTGCGGATTCCATGCACTCACTCAATCCATTATTCCATAACGAACATCGGATATCAGACTCTCACGTCACTTAAGTAAAATCAAGCCCATCTTATCACAGTGTTTCATCAAGTATCATCAGTATCTCAATAGTATGTCATGAAGAATTTGAGTACGTGCAATGTATGTATCAACATCAATAATCATGCTCAATATCACAAGTACCAAAAATGGGTACGCCAATAATATATCAGAGTCACAAGTACCAACAGTGGGTACGCCAACAATATCACCATTAACTACAAAAGTCATACGGAAATCTATCCTCGTATCAATCATCAATTAAGGTACCACCGTATCACAAACAAGATATAACACCCATTAACTATTAACCACATGTGGCATCAAGCTAACACAATAGATCAATCAAGATGCATTACATTATTACCACTCTTCCTTTGTTAGCCTATTAGCTTAGTACAAGTAGCTCACCTTCTACTCACAAGACATTCGTTACTTCTCAGTCTATTACTCATCCATAATCACTGGTACATTTTGTTCTTCCAATGATCAACTAGATTCATTATTAATAACACAGCACAATTAATCACATATTACGGAAATTCTCATCTTGAGACATAGAAATAAGTACCACCTACTAATTCCAAGTCACATAAAATCCACCGATACTCAAGAAAACCAAATCAAGAATCCTAAGGAATCTATAGGCCCAAGACCGAACATAAAAATCGCACAACAATACCATCCTATGATTCCATCCTAAATCTCCAATACCTACGCATGCGTTTTCTATTCCTTTTAATGCACGAATATGGGAAACTAGCCGGAGTTTGCCGAAAGGAAGCCGTAACCTACCTCATGGCCGAGTGGTTGCCACGAACATCCATTGATTCTTCAATTCGATCACCACATCGTAATCCACATGAAGGAGCTTTGAGACAACGTGAGGCCCAAGAATAGAAACCATTATTAGAACCCTCATAAGAGACCTAGAATTAATAAGGAAGGTTTGTGAACTTAACCCACTTCTAGATTTAGTTCATAACAACACTAGGTGATATATCAATAAGGTCCACTATTTACTCCCTTAACTAGGTAAATTTACCATTTTTAAGCTCATCCTTGAGAAGACCCATTTCCAAGATCCAAGAAGAAACTCATTTTTAAGAAGGAAGAAGGTAGGAATCTAGGTCATTAACCCATCTAGGTGAACAACATGGAAGATTACTTAATAGGATTCATGTGAAAGATAATGCTAACCCAAAATTTCTTCAACTCTAGGGACTTACAATACCCATTTGATGGTTCTCTAGGTGAAGACTTTTAGGAGTAATTTACTAAGTGGAAGAAGAATTTGAAGGTGTTAGAAGGGTTTTCATGACCAACAATCTGATTTTTAGGCTTCCCAAAAGACCTAGGTGGCTGGAATTTAGGGTTGTGAGAAAATAGGACCAATTCCCGAAATAATTTCTTAAATAGGGGATTTAACTGTGCGTAACCTCTTCAGCAGTTGGCCTACCGCTTCAGCGGCAGCGCTGCAGCGGCCTGATGGCAACACAACACCAACGCTTCAGCGGAGTAGTAGCCGCTGGATTGTGACCGCTGTAGCGCTCAGCCTAGCACTGAGGCGGTCTAATTGGGTCCCCGACTCGGATTTTAATGTTTGATTCTCTTCCGTGCAATGGGTCCCGCTAGGCTAGATGTCCGTCGGAAATACTTTAGCGAACAGAAAGGTCCAGGATGACACGGTTACGAATATTTCAAAAACTTTTTAAGGTAACGACGAAACGGGTCATTACATGCAGACACAAGTAAAAACATGCTACGAACCCATCTGTGCCTCAGAATTTCCAACAGAGGTCACTTTGACTCGGTCAACCCCCAAATGGCTAAAATTAAGTTTCCAACCAAGTACCCAAAAAGGGGCCCGAAAGCCTCGGGAACCAAACCAGCCACCCCACTAAGTCATAAACAACCCAGACTTCATAGAATCGACAGAATTCTGAAAATGGTATGTTTATCCAAAAGTCAATGATTAGTACGCTTTCACTTGAGGGTTCTAGTTCTTTCAACTTTCACTAGAAACGACTGAATACCTCGGGAACTAGGTCGATGGGGATAATATGGTCAAAACAAGCATAACGACCGTACTTGTCGTTAAATATATGATAAGGCCACTGGTGATGAGGACGATGATGTGGATCACATGTCAAACACACAAAAGCATGGCGGAATATTAATGTTGTAAACTAACTTATGTCATTTTTGGCGGCTTGGTAAGAATTGTATAAGTGTTTTGTGGATGTTTGTAAAGTATGAAGCATTTTAATATTGTAGACTAACTTATGACTTTAGTAAATTGTTGAATGGCGTTTGTGTCAACTTTGAAGTAGTTTCAAGTCGAACTTTATGTAGTGTGCGTTGTAAATTGTTATTACATAGTTGCATTCCTCCTTTTTCCCAAACACCTCTCATTTTTATTTGCTAAAAAAAATGTTAGTACATGTGTTTGTTGTAGTTGGTTGATTGTTGGCAGCTAATTGAGCTGGTTTTAGCTGAATATATAATTATATATTGGATTGTATTGATTTTTGGGCCAGGTGAGCAATTGTTTTTTGCAATTTAGTTATCAGAATTGCACAAAACTGACCTCATGTCAGTAATTTGCAGAAAAGAAAAAAAAAAGAACATTGTGACCTTATGAGATCGGTTTTACTTTAAAAATAAAGTTTTATAGCAACATGTGACCTCATGATGTCGGTTTTAGCATTTCTATTCTTCAGAATCGACCTCATGGGATCGATAATATACAAATATTAGATATTAATAAGCACATTGCAACCTCGTGAGATCACTTTTAGTACAACAACAACAACAAACCCAGTGTGATCCTACAAGTTCGATCTGGAGAGGGTCGGATGTACGCAGAACTTACCCCTACCTTTGTGAGGTAGAGAGATTGTTTCTGATAGACCCTCGGCATGAGATCATTTTTATTATAAATTTAAAATTAAAAAATGTATATTCATATTAGCTTGCAACCGCATGAGGTCGCTTCTCGGTAAAAAAAAACAAATTAGAACACTGCAACCTCATGAGGTCAGTAATTGTTTTTTAAAAGAAAAAATACGAAAAACAAATTAATAAACCGACCTCATGAGGTCTGATCATTTAATATTTTAGACCAACACCAGAATCCGGTGTAAAAGGCTTAAGCTTTGACAGATCATGAAGAGTATTCTTCAAGGAATAGCCATTTGTTAAATGTTGTATGTAAAATTCGCTCTCAAATTGTTTTAAAAATATTATAATATTGATACTGAGTAGAAATTAGAATCAGTAAACATCTTATCACAAATATTGTCGTGGCAAGTCACTGTCTTGAATGCGATTTCGGTTCGATTCCGGCCGATACAAATTGTTAAGGTCACTCACTCCCCAAGGTTCCACAGCTTTTCCAAACACGTGCACTCATGACTGAAAGTTTGGAGTTGCACAAATACAATTGCCTAGAAATTCACGAAGAAAGAAAGCCAATAAAGGAAAGAATATTTATTTCTATGTGTTTTTTTTCTCATAAAAAAGAAGACATTGAAATATGTAAGTGTAGAATATTGAACATTACTGTGAGGAAATAAACAATCCATCTGTAATGAACATAATCTCTGAATAATTTTCACTAAGACCGTAAGTTACAATTCTGCATAATAAATTCCAGAGAATAAATGTAGTAATTCTTTACTTTGCATTCTCGTTCATTAATGGAAAATGCCAACAGGACTCAATGTGAAATATGATCAAAAACATCTACAGCACCTTACCGAGATAAATACTCGGGAAATCCTATTTTCTTATTTAAAACAAAGTTGGATTTTTTAGAATTGTCTAAAAGGGGAAGTATGTACACCTAACTAATACAATAGAAAGGAAAGAATAACTTTCTTTGTATGTTAGATTTATTCCGTTGAGTACGAAAACGTCATTTTGTGCAACCAGGAATGGTGGTCAATAAAATAATTGATATGAAATTAATAAACGATAAAAAGTGGCTGAATCTTTGTACTAATTATTTGGTCACCTTTTGAAGCATCCGACTTCTGTATTTTGACCCTTCAGCAATCAAATCTGAAATTAGACTTTCATTGTACAAAATTTACTATTAATCTCTCAGTCAAATTTATGTCATACACTTTCATTTTTTGTTTGTTTAAGAAAGAATGACATATTTCTATATGTATAAAAATAATTTAACTTAAAAAACTTTTCATTATACCAATGATTTATAGTCACACAAGCATTTATGGTTTGTTTTTTTTTTTTCACAAATTTCAAAAGTTTTTATTTCTTTCTTAAACTTCGTGTCTAGTCAAACTTTATTACATAAATTGGAACCGAGGGATTACTAAAATATAAATGCATAGTCTAAAGATTCTCTTCACTTGAAATGTTTTTGTTTGAATGAATCAAACAACCAAGCTTGTTAATTTGGTGGCGCAATGGAATTTTTCATTTAGGAAGTTTCCTACCACTTTCACATAATTGACTACTCCTATTTGCCAACAACTAAAGTTCCTACATATTTGACAAAACTAAAGTTCAACCATCTACTATGACTTATTATGTGGACATTCTTTTCTTGCTTCTATTAGAGTATAGGAGAATAAAAATACTTTTTCCGCCACGTCATCTCTTAAGGGAGTTTTAATTTCAATTTGAACAAAAATCGAGATAATAAATTACCTGTAAAATATTAGTGTATAAATAATTTTTTCGGACAACTATAAGTTGCAACTTTCGTATCTCCCCCAAAATATTTTCAAACCAAAATATTGAGGAGACAGGTCAAAGTAGTACAAAAGGTTAGATAAGGGTATTTCAACATTTCCAAAACTTTTAAGGTTGAAAAAAGAGAGTTCGTGTTTGACCAAAAAGTTAAAATCTTTCTCCTGAAGCTAAAAAACATTATTCTTTGTTTTTTAGGTGACAGAAAATGAGTACATGCGTGCAGTTAAATCTTCTTTGTAACTGTACTTGTTTTCACATTTTAATCATTATGTTGCATGAGAACGTAGCATGACATTTTAGAAAGTTGCTTTACAAGAAAATAAAAAAAGACCAATCATTACCAAGTGCACTCCACGTACTTCAGAAGATGGTTAACTTCTGTTGTGACCTTTTTTTAAAGCTATAATGTAACGTGAGTATTATGAATGCAATAAAATGTATGTAGTGGTTAGTGCGTGTTTAGCTAGGATACCATAAAATTGAAGACTATATAGAACACCCTTTTTTGTGTGTGGTTAAGAATTTAAAGAAAATGGTATAAAGATAACATCACATTGTTTTAGTACAGTAAAAATATATATAGATCTTAAAAATGTTCATAAGTAACATGACTTAAATCCGCTATGAGAAGAAATTTCATATCCTTAAGTGCATTTGTCACAACCCAAGTAGTCGTGAGTGGTATCCACACTAAATCTCCTAGTGGGCGAACCATCCCCTTACCCAATTATCAAACCATTTAAACAATTGTAAATCGATAACCAGAATTAAGTCATAAATCTGGCTAGTCATGCCATCAATAAATAAAAGTGCGGAAATCTAACTATTACAACCCCAAAGATCCGAAAGTCATCATACAAGGACTCTAAGACATAACTGTCTAAATAATAGATAACTGTGTACATACGTAAACAATGTCTGGAATGAAAATAGACATCAACAAAGAGAGATCTTCAGGCGGCATGGCATGGATAGAGGCTCACCCTCAGATCTGATCAGGAACTGGCCTCAAGCTAAATATGAGGTCTGGACGAAGTCTCTGGCACACAATCTGCAGTCAAATAAAAAGTGCAGCAAGGTAGTATCAGTACAAACACTATTTACCAATAGATATCATATGCTGACTAAGATTAGTATCATGCATACGTTCATAAAATTAACAAGATAGGCTGATAGGTACAACAACACATAACCAAATAACGTCATCAACAAAAATCAACCAACACAGAAATAATATGAGTCTGATGCAATGCAATATAATAATGAAAGTATCTCAACCAAATACACACATGCTAAATCATATTGTTTCCCCAAATAGTCATGACTTGCAGGGGACCCATGGTGTCCATGTACCACTCGCTCCGGAACTGACCTCGGTTCATGAGCCCATAACTAGGCCCAATCCTCACCCTCTATCAAATGTGCCTTTATATATATATATATATATATATATATATATATATATATATGTTTTTCATCACAATGTGTTTCTCAACTTATTTCTAGTTCATCAGTAAATATAGAATATGATCAGCCAACAATATCATGTCAAGAATTACAAGGTATCATGCCACAAATCAATCAAGACTCAACAAATCAGCTCATCAATCATTATGAATATGAAATCATCTCAATCACAAGAAGAGTATCTATTAATTCCTTCCTTCTCATATCACAACAATTCCACCTCAAGTTCAGTGATAAAGTAATGGCACAAGCCCACAAAGTCAATCGATCAGTACCAACCTATGAATTTTGAACCCAACTTCATGTCCGAAGACCTATACATGATTTCTCCCATCAATTCTATTACATATACATTCAACTAGTCAAAGTATAACTCAAGTAGACCATATCCTACCTCAAAGCCGAACTGGAACAATGCAATCACTCCGCAATAGCTTTCCCCTTTCGCAAAGCTTCAGAACATCCAAAGTCTAGTAATCATAATGCTAAGTGAGTAATGGATCATCTACTCAAACAAACAATAATGGGACCCAACTACTTCTAACCTTTTCAAATGGGTAAACTATCACTGAGTGTGAATTCATCATAAAATCAACCACAACCATCATACTATTCCAATTCATGGGTTTTCTAATCAATTCATCCCCTTTCAAACAATTTTTAGGCTAAAATTTCCATTTTTATTGGAACCCTAAGTCTCAATCAATAATTTCCACCATTAACAATCAATTTATCACCCTGGGAAATGATAATTTATACTCCTAGATGATTAAACAACAATAAAATCAATAACTCATCAATTATTCAAGGGTGCGCAATTTCTAAGGTTCTAACCTTTTCTTCCACCATTAAAGGACCCTTAATTCATGTAGGAACTTAAGAATGATAATGGAATGAACAATAAAAGGGTTGGAACTTAGCTTCAATGGAAGACCCACCAAAACTCTCACTACTAAAAAATCAGCGTTTAGTGACGGAATATTAGCGACAGACCATATTCTGTCGCTAATTAACGACGGATTAGCTACGGATACCTCATTTTGTCGCAAAAAAAGAAACTAAAATTTTATCTCATTATATAGCGACGGATTAGCAACGAAAAATGAGTTTCGTTACTAATAATTAGCGCGAATTTTTGGCGCCTTAAATTTACTACAGATTTAGCAACAGAAGAGGCGCGACAAATTTTATTTTTAAGTAGCGACGGATTCAGCAACGAAATATCCGTCTCTAGGCCTTTAATTTTTCTAGAAAAAAATATATATTTGCAGCAACGGAAAATTTTGTCGCAATATTAACTATTAAAAGAAATCAATGTATTATTTAGCGACGGATTATAAAATCCGTCGCTATTCCGTCGTTAAATGTAAAAAACAAAAGATATCTCCTAGCTAGGTTACGCATTCTTTCATTTCCAACACAGTAGCCAAACACGGATAGAGAGATAGACTGCGAAATTGGTAACATAGAGAGGGAGAGCACAACATAGATCAAAATAATGTGAATCTAGGGTTTACATTGTGTTTTTCTCTTCTTCTACTGCAACTTCTATCTAAAGGAAAGGTATGTTTTTTATTTTTGTATGTGTTATGGGCAGTTTATTTCTTCTTTACCTCCTTCTTTGTGTTTTCTGACATTAAATCTAAAACGAAATTAAGATATCTGTGTTTTCTTGCTTATTATCTAAATGACAGAGTGTTTTAAGTGTTTTTTTTGGCTAAAATCAAAGTTGGGTGTGTTGAAAACTGTTGGGTTTATAATTTATTTGAAGGTTAAGTATTGGGAATCTCTATTTGGGCGAAAATCTAATGAAAATGGAAATTCGACCTTTGTTTGTGCTAAATCTTGTAGGATAATATTATTTGGTGGTTAAAGTTTGTTTTAATTTATTGCATGTCGAGAAAAAGCTTGAAGAACTCAACATTCTTTATATAATCTGTGATTTGAAATCAGTGTTAGTGAACTGGGTTTCTTACTCGATTTTTTTTGTTTCAGTTTCAGTTTTGTTAATTTCAGTTTGTCATTTTTTTTTACTAAAAGGTGAATGATATGTTCTGTTTCACTAAGTTATTTCAGCTTGTTCTTCCATTTAGAGGTCATTCGGTTGTATTAATGATATGGAGACAGAACATTAATTTGATTGCTTTGTTTATGTCAACATTAATAGGAACATGAATAATCTAGAGCGTGATTGGATGTACAATAGGTTGGATGGCCGAGGGGGTATAAACTCTAGCTTTGTAACCGGTGTAGATAATTTTATCCAATTTGCACTTTCTCAACGAAATTACATGAGCGGTAACAAGGTTAGATGTCCATGTAAAAAATGTCACAACATTAAATACATGGATGTTGAAATCGTTGAATATCACCTTTTTAATTTTGGATTTGTTGAGGACTATTTTGTTTGGGAGTATCAAGGGGAAAAAGATGTGATCGGTGAGATAGCTTCTGGTAATGATTTGCATGATGGTTATCAACCTGAATCGGGATTCGATAATCCATACCGACAAATGGTCTTGGATGCAGCTGGACCCAACTTTGGTCAGGGTTCGAGTTCGCAATCTTATAGCAATATTGAAGTTGATTCTTCTCATCCTTATGAAGCTGGTCAGAATTCATTGACGTGCTACTCATTGAAGGTTCTGCATTTTAGCTGCTGTTGTTGAGGTATTGTTGAGTTCTTCTCACTTAAGTTTATTTATCTCCTCTCTCTCTGTACAGTAACTTGACTATCTTCTTGGAAGCTGTAACAGTCTAGATTCTCATCAATGTATCAAATTGCTATTAGTCAGCTTTCCAGTTAGCATGTATACATTACTGAATCAGGTTACTACTACCTTGAGCCCTACTATTTTGTTGCTATGTTCTGAGCCATCTTTGTGGCATTTAAGAGTACAATATTATCTGATGTGTACTGTTTAATTATTAATCCAGTTATCCACCCATAATAGTTGTAAATGCATGGTTCCATCAATCTGTATCTTCACATCAAGCGTTTTCCACCAAAAAATCATATTTCCCATTTTGCCCCTGATCATGAAAGTAGGATCAGTAGCATCATGTTCAGTACAATTTTCAGATATGATGGTGACTTCTAGTATGTTTGTATGGATCTTTCCAATTATCCTTGAAGTATTATCATTCTTTTGCAAAAAACCAGAAAAACCAGCACTAAAAATCATATCATCTCCTATATTAATAGGATCAATGATGCAAAGTATTTGAATGACTTTGCCTAGCCTGAATTTATGCTCAGTATGTGTCAAATCATATCCATAATTTAAAGGATCAGTGCCACCATACTTCATAAAAAAAAAAAAAAATCCAGGCTGCTAGTTATTCCAGATTTCTTGTACATAGCTTACTCTTCTCAGCAGTTCCTCCAGGCATTAAATAGCAAGAAAAACCAGCTTCCAGGAAACCCCTCCTCACTTGCCAATTCCACACCCTGATAATTTGTCAATAATGAGGTCTTACCCCATCCTCCAAATGCATCTACTATCAGCTCAAAGCACAGCAAACACCACTCAATTTCATATCATGTGCGACCAGCTCAATGTGCATAATGGACAGCATCAGTAGGTAATCCCAGATTAACTACAAGATCACTTTCAGGTGTTGATCTTACAAGTTTGCTGAGATCACCATGTAATTCTGCAGCATTCATACCACGAGCTTCCAGTTTGTAGTGTTAAGCTATCTGAGCTTCAACTAGTAGTAGAAGGTGATCCTGATGTTGCAGACACCATGATCCTGCTGGAGCTTATTTCCTCACTTGCCCTTACTGTCTTAACTTCACTCTTCAATCCAAGGCTAGCTAGAGTGAGGGATCCACTGCCACTAACAAGAGGGCCCTTGTTAGCACTAAAACAGGCATTGTGTTCCTAGCACTTGTTTTCCCAATTGCTATCTCATGGAACAACTCAAATTTGATATTCCTATTTACAATGCCAATAATGTCCTCTGATGTAGATAAGCAGATGGTGAAAACTGTAAAACCAAGCAGCATCATAGTCTTGGTTTTATGTTGCCTTACCAAATGCCATGCACTGTCCACTTCAATTTTTTTTTCCTGCACTTATTTCCTGCTGCATCTTGTGCTGTTCAGTTGCAACTGATGCCTCTCAATTCAGCTGCATATTACGTGCCAGATCAACATCATTTTCATCCTGGCACCATCTGCATATGATTCAGCAGCTAAATTTTTTTTCAGTTCAACAGCAGATGCTAATTCTTTTGCATATGACCGCAATCTGAATATGTTCCAGCTTTAGCTTGTCGTTCTCAATATCCTGTGACTGAATTCTCCTTCTAAGCTCATCAACATATTCATCAGATACACATCTTTCTGATGAGGAATATGATTGTTCTGCCTTGACTGGCGTTAGCTGCTGTTCAAGATGACAAATCTTTCTTGCAGTTCCTTGTTCTCTAAGCACTTGTTCTGCAGCTGTTCCTGGAGAATCCGATTATCTGCAGATTTTTCCCCAGCAATTTTTGGTGCCCAGCAGTAGCACATCCTTTCCTGGTGTACATCAGCAGCAACTGCTGCATGCAGGTTCCAATTCTTTGTTACTGACCATGTTACTGATTGCTGAAGATGATCATGTGACTGCTGTAGCCTTCACTTTCCTTCTTCTTTTTTTTCCTTTTTTGATGCACAGCAGCAGCAATAATGCTGCATTTATGCATCTTGTAACAACAACCAACAAGTCTGCAAAGTGACACACCAGCAGCCTCTTTTTTTTTTTTTTTTTTTTTGTGTGTGTGTTTGTGTGTGTGTTTCCTTTCTGATGCACACCAGCAGCAACAACTGCTGCATTTATGCATATATTTTGCCTTTTCTCCAGTACATCTGAATTCCAGTACTGTGAATTGTTGCTCTTAGCTGCTTCACCAAGCTTACTACTGAATCTGCACTGATTCCATGCAGTTTCACATCTTTGCACCAACTGCATGAAGCTTGTTGCTCTCACCAGCAGCATTACTCTCAAAGTTGTTGAGCAGCTTGAGCAGCCAAGTTATTGGTATCCTCTCCAAGTAGAATAGAGTAAGCAGCAATGATACTCCCTTCATGGTCTCTTAGTATGCAACTAAGGATATGCAGCAAGTTGTTAAGGGGAAGGGTGTGATGAGTGATGTCAAGAAATTATCCCCCCATAACAGTTGTTAATGCATGGTTCCATCAATCTGTATCTTCACATCAAGCGTTTCCCACCATAAAACCATATTTCCCATTTTGCCCCTGATCATGAAAAACAGTCTTGATAGTCCAACCATCAAGTTCTACATACAATATATTGTAAATGATTGTATAAATCATTATCAGCAACCTGTTTGGCACACAAGTAGTGAAAAAGCAGGTCCTTTTTTTTTTTTTTAACTGTAGTTGATTTTTTTTTTAAACTGTTTCCATTTCATTTGCAGTGCCAGAATCAGTGATACTTAACCTGATTTAACCATGTCCACATTTTTTTTGTAGATATGGCTCGAGGCAGAGCTCGAGGTAGCGGAGGTCGTGTAGGAAAGTCCTCATTAAGGTGTGATTCTACTGGTCGTCCAAACATGCCTACCATTCCCATTCCCACCACAGTTAGTCCTCAACAAGGTGGTACGAGTTTCATAGGTGGGCCAGATCCTATAAACCAAGTTCAAACTTTACGTACGCCACCGGTTCAAGCCTCAGGTCTGTTTATTACTGCCTCTCATAATAGAAACTATAAATTGTAGGTTTGCTTCTGTAACAAGCTGCAGATTTTGTAAATCAAGCTGCAGATTTTGTAAATCATGATTAGTCATATTTGTAGACTTGCAAACAACTTGTATAAAAACCTCTTTACTGATGGTTGCTTTAATTTCCTCACGTCAAAGGTCGAGGTAGTCCTCAACAAGGTGGTACGAGTTCCATAGGTGGGCCAGATCCTATAAACCAAGTTCAAACTTTACGTACGCCACCGGTTCAAGCCTCAGGTCTGTTTATTACTGCCTCTCATAATAGAAACTATAAATTGTAGGTTTGCTTGTGTAACAAGCTGCAGATTTTGTAAATCAGGATTAGTCATATTTGTAGACTTGCAAACAGCTTGTATAAAAACCTCTTTACTGATGGTTGCTTTAATTTCCTCACGTCCACATTTTTTTGTAGATATCGCTCGAGGAAAAGGTCGAGGTAGTCCTCAACAAGGTGGTACGAGTTCCATAGGTGGGCCAGATTCTATAAACCATGTTCAAACTTTAGGTACGCCACCGGTTCAAGCGTCAGATCACGGTAGTAACCCAACCATCCCTGAATTATCTCCCATTACACCTGATCTGAGCGACCCAGTAGATGAGGGTACATCAAACCAGAGCAACACTGTCAGCGAAGAAGAGTCCAGTAGTCGTCGTAGGCAGCGGACACTTACACTTGTTACTCTTACTCCTGCAGGGTTAGTCCATGCTTGTATTTTTTTTTTTTTATATAATTTGTGGTAGGCCTTGAAATAATATTTTCAAATTTATGCAGGTTGGAACCTTCTAAAGAATGCTCTAATACCATATCCGCATCTTTCAAAAATCAACTTGATCCCAATGGAATCAATTGGAAAGGTGTCTCGGAAGATACTAGAAATTTTTATTTTGGGGAATTCAAGGTATAACTTTCATCATAATTCGTTTTATAAGTGTATTAGCTTTTATAGTTAGGATACTAATAATATTAGTTTATAAACTATTTTCAGAAGACATACCATTGGGACTCTTCGATTCCTGAGAGTGTAATAAAAAAACATTGGAATACTAAGGCAGCAACAAAGTATAGGAATTTCATTAGCAAAATTAAACAAAAAAGGATTAAGCCGGATTATGTGTCTGATAATGTGTGGGAACGCTGGTTGCAACTTTGGGCGGATCCTAAGTGTGTCGAAAAGTCAGAGATAAATGCAAAGAATCGTTGTGGAGGGAAAGAAGTTGTTGCCGGGACTCACACGGGTGGCTCTATCTGCATTGGGGAGCATCGCAAGAGACTTGTAAGTATATATATTTCTTTTCATACACTCTTAAATTTTTTATATTTACTACTTGAAAAATACTACTTGAAAATTGGTTTTTCAAGGTGTTTTTTGCAGTTCTTGATTCTGGTTTACCTAGGTATATATATTGATATTTTCTTGATTACTATGTTGTTGTCTTTCTTGAATTATTTATATTTTTCTATTGCTGGTTATACTGCTATTGTTCTTGGTGTAATTTTCTGAAATGAGTAACTTTTGCATAGGCTGTTACAAAGGGTCGAGATCCAACACCAGGTGAGGTACATTTGCATGTCCATACACATGATCATGATGGAGAATCTTTTGTTGATGAGCGTGCCCGAGCTGTCCATGTAGGTTCAAAATTTTATAATTTCAGAATTAAACTAATGACTCGTAAAGGTGTGGTAAACTAATTTCAGAATTTCAGAATTAATGGAGAATCTTTTACCTAGCTGATGTAAACAGCAGTATTTTGCCGACGTCTCGTAAAGGTGTGGTTAATGATAACTAAAGACTGTGTTTAGCATAAACACTGGTATGATGGTTGTGATATGTTTGTAAAGCTATGTAGGATCCTATATTAAGATGTGAAGCATACATTATGAATCCTGTTAGATAGTCTGGTGTTCTGCAGTCAAATATACGACTAAGTTGCTTAGTGGTTATTATTATATATCAAACGAAACCAATCAGCTGTACAAGTAACACTGTCAAAATAAAAGCACAACAATAAACAAATTCTATGCTATGAATCATTGCCCAGCACCTATCACTATATGAACTTGGTTTGCTTCCATGCATTTGTTTGCTGTTAACCACAAACCAGTGTCATCAAACCAGCTCAATATGTAAGTGCTTCTTGTTCCTCTCAGTAGTTGTAATGCTATGTAGTTTTGTATTACTATATGTGTCAAACTTAGCCAGATATTGCAAGTTTTCAATAGGAATGAGCATAGCTAATACTGCCCATTAAAAACCATACAATAGCAGTACTTGGTTGGGAATATGGCTAAGGTTGGGAATATGAAACTTATCCATGTTGATAAGCCTTCTTCCAGTACTTGGTAGTTCTGAAAAATGACTGAACTCAACTTCACTTTGATACTTCTCAGTCAATTTTCTGAAAGTCTCTTCCTTTTCCTCTGAAAATTCCTTATTTGCCAATTGAATTTTCATTTCTTCTCTCTTTTTCTTGAGCTCATTGATGGCTACCAGCTTCTTAGCATGCTCCTTTTTCTGTTTTGCAAGCTTTGACTTCTTTTTCTTACCTGAAGCATGTGAACCATGAAGCATGATCCTTTGCTTAACTTGTGAAAGAAATCCTGGATATAAATGAATAGAAATCTGGCTTAGGATGTTGTTAAGACTGATGAACTGATGAGCATAAAGACTGTGTTTAGCATAATTGTGCAGTTAATTGATGTTCGTCGTTCCCCTGCTGACTCGCAGCAGCAACAAGTGCTGCATTTATGCAACCTTGTGCCTGTTAGTCTGTATTACTTGTACACCAACGAAAAATGGATAAATATATGCTCTCTTATCTTTGGAATTCATTTCTCTTTTTATTTGGTAAAATTGAATGGTTAGTATTCTTGATGTTTTAATTTCACTAATTATTACAGGAAAGATATCAAGAAATATTACGGGAAAAATCACAGTCTCAGTCTGATATTGATCAATGTGAAGCATATTACGAAGCTGCTGGGGGAACAAGGAAGAGAAGAATATATGGTCTTGGATCTCAAGCACAAAGTTATTATGGGCCGAATCTTTGCGTCAATTTTGCCTTTAATGCTTCAGCATCAGCAGCACCTTCAACTTCTCAATCAGCACCTACAGAAAATATGGAGGAGTTAGTGATGCGATTGATTCCTACACTGACTGATCGCTTGCTTCCTTTATTTATTGAGAAGGCACGCGGAGTGATTTCTTCACCATCACATCATCCAAATACTCCTGTCGACAAACCATCAGTTGTGACACCCATAGTGCCTCCTCCTACTACTGCCAACGTTGACGATGTTGATCCTTTAGTTTCTGATGGTGATCGTAGTCCTTCACCCATGCATTAGTTTTTTATGTTATTCGCTTTTTGTTGGAAAGAACAAACTTATGCACTAACAATACTTGATGGATGTGTGGGTTCTTTTGGTAGTTGATAGCTTGGTGTTGTCGGTGTTTTGGACTTAACGATTGGGATTTCGCTATCTATTTTGAACTTTTTTTATAAATATTATTTTATGTGAATGTCAGTTATTTTTAAGGGTATTTATTAATTTGTATTTAGTATGTTTCAACAGGTGTATTTAAAAAAAAAAACAGAAGAAAAATATTTGTGACAGATTTGCGACGGATTTTGGTCGTTGCTAGAGCGACAAATATTCTATTGTTGCTAAATGCAGGCACAAATAATTCAATATTTTGCGACGGATTAGCGACAATGGTTTTCGTCGCTAATTTACTAAAACGACGAAATGAAATATGAAATTAGTCACGGAATTTATAACAATAGCAACAAAAATAATCCGTTGCTATAATGTGCAACGGATCTCATACGTCGCTACTCTGTCGCTAAGTTTGCTACGGATTTTAATTTTCCGTCGCTAATAGGTTAGCAACGCGCAAAATCGCAACAGACGACATTCCGTCGCTAATCCGTCGCAACACATGTTTAGCAACAGATATATGCTGATTAGCGACGGAATACGTCCGTCACTAAACGCTGTTTTTTTAGTAGTGTCTAAGGAATTCGCCTCTTATTCTCTAGGGAATAGTTTTTGGTGTAAATTGTGGAGTGACTCGAATTCCACAATATAAAAGTTAGTTCTGCCTCCCGTTGACCGCTGCAGCGGTCGATGTTCCACTATAGCGGTCTAGCTATAGCGGGAATTGACCCGCTATAGCGGACCTCAATAAATCCTGTTTCCCCGCGGCGACGAGCCTCGCCCCACTATGGTTGACTCGTTACAGCGATAATACCACCATTTTAGTGGTCCAAATCGACCAGTGAGCTCTGGTTTTTCACCAGTTTTTCACCCAAAATCCCAACACCAATCCGAGGCCCTACAGACGCAAACCAAACATGCACATATACATAAAAATACGCTACGGACTCACCCGTGGCCTTGGAATTTCCAAGAGAGGTATAATTTACCAAGTCACTCCCCCCCCCCCCCCCCCCCCCTCTCCCAAATGAGCATACAAGAAGTTTCAAACAATGCGCAACAACAAACAAATCAAGTTTCAATTTTTAGGCTTCTAACTCCTTGAGTTCTCATTAAGCTCATTTCTATTCTCGGAAAGGTACTAGCAAGGGTAAAATGGTCAAAGCTCTGATAATGATGATAATGACCTAGCGAGTCGTTACAGTATTACTCCAGAGTATCCCGGTTACAGAAGAGACCTCATATGCTTTCACTTTCACGTCTCTCTAAAATCGCAATCATGATAAAATCTTTGTTTATTTAAATCAGAGACTCTCAGGCATATGATTTTTAAACAAAATTAGAAAATGGAAGACTTAAATCCACCTTATTCATGCTCTACACAACACAATTGCTCGATCATATTATATATCTAAGCTAGGTGGTCTAATCTATATTTGTTGCCCCCTATAAGTGTGTCAAAACCTATTCTTGAGTGTGTCCTTCATTTGTTAGAAAATTAGCACACTGATTTGCCTACCTCTAGACATCGTGGCCTTGTTGGTCTTCAACAAATATCCACAATCTTTAATAATAGGTTAAGCAGATGATGTTGTATGTCCTCTTCATTGATAAGTTTGACAGCAATTATGCTTCCACTTCTATTAATGCTTCATAATCCATTTGGTTTACAACATTTAATCCTTGTTTGATGCTCCACAATTTTGAAGTAAGACTTGAAGTGAGTTTCATTTTACCTGAGTACCCCAGCAACCACTTTTTTATCATCTCTAAATATCCCACCAAAAGAAACATCTCTAAATTGCGTCTCGACCTACCATCAGTTTTATCTTTCGTGCATAACGGGGAGACTAATCTATTATTTTGACTTGTGTAAAAATAAAAATCTGACTAGAAATTACTTCAACAATTTCGTGAGCATAATATGTTATTTGATTGTAGAGACCTCTTATTGCGATCCAAAAAGTGAAGGACATGACTGCCACTTAGCGAGAACCTAATTCTACTAAGCAAATTGGCTAAACCAATAATCATCTAAATCCATAAATGATATGTAAAGTGTTGGAAGTAGCTATTGGCTTGGGTCCACCCATGAGGAGTGCTAATTAGCCCGTTAATTTATTAGTTTGTCCTCTTCTTAAACCCTAGCCTATTAACATATAAATACACCACTATAAGTGTTGGAAGAAAGAGGTTATTTCAACCACAAGATGGCCAGGATTAGCTATCCATAACCAAAGAATTCTATGCTAGGATCTTTAGCCTGTGGAAAACGGGATTCATCCGCTTCATGAGGATTTTGACGACCAGTGAAACTAATCGTGGTTGCTACATATCCACTTCCGCTTAGAAAAAACCTGTAAGTATCCTAAATTAGTATTTTACGATTCAAATACAACATAAATGTTACTTCTTTCTAAACATTACAATGGATTATAATAACAACGTTACTGAATAATAATCTTAGTAATTGTAATTAGTTCAATTATCTAATTTTGTAATTGAAAAATTATGCATTAGAAAACAATTCTATAATAATTTAAAACTTTTATATCCTAGCTCTTTTAGAATATAAATATACTATAATAGTCAAGATAATATCACATTAAATACTACAATGTTACTATACATCGCTTATGTGCAAGGTTTCAATATGCATCTTTCCTCTCCAACAAATGGACTTAAAAATTAGGATTAAAGAAGAAGAAAAACGTTTACTGTGAAAATTATAAGGGTTATAAATTAAACAACAAGAAAGACTTACTTGTAAAATTAAATCAAAGTTCTATGATATCAAAATTGATTAGGATTTAGTATTTTAATTCATGTCTAGTAAGAATTTATAGTCAAAGTGGAGATGTAGAGAGCCTTCAAAGATTTATGAGCTTATAAATAAAATACTCTCCTTCAAATTGGTATTAGAGCTTCTACAATTTTGGTAGAGAATAAAAAAAATCATGATGTCGGCGAGCGACTATAAACCATACATGTCTCCCGTCTAGCCAATAATTATTTTGGAAAAAGTCAAATCAATGATATATGCATGAAAAATAATCATGCTGAGAATGATTTAAAAAAAAAACATTGCAGGTTTAAATGAGCAAGCAAATATAGCACAAGAGAAAGAAACTATTTTCTCTAAAAGTTGGAGAAGTGTGGTTAAAAAAATGGTGTTGGTGACAAAGTGCATCAACAAAGTTTGAGAGAAATGGTTCAACAATTGAAGGTTGAAGAGAAGTGCTTCAACAATTGAATGTTAATGGGAAGTGCATCAACAATTGAAGGTTCGAGAGAAGTGATCCAACAATTGAAAGTTGAAGAGAAGTGATTCAACAATTTAAAGTTTATGAGAAGTGCATCGACAATTGAGGGTTAGAGAGAAGTGTTCCAACAATAGAAGGTTGAAGAGAAGTGCTTCAACAATTGAAAGTTGATGAAAAGTGCATCAACAATTGAAAGTTGGAGCGAAGTGCTTACAATTGATAGTTGAAGAGGAGTTCTTCATCAATAGAAGGTTGAAGAGAAGTGCTTCAACAATTGAAGGTTGATGAGAAGTGCATCAACAATTGAAAGTTTCAGAGAAGTGCTTCAACAATTGAAAGTTGGAGAGAAGTGTTTCAAAAATAGAAGGTTGAAGAGAAGTGCTTCAACAATCGCATATTGATGAGAAGTGCATCAACAATTAAATGTTAGAGAGAAGTGCTTCAATAATAGAAGGATAAAGAGAAGTGCTTCAACAATTGAATGTTGATGAGAAGTGATTTAACAATTGAAGGTTGATGAGAAGTGCATCAACAATTGAAAGTTGGAGAGAAGTGCTCCAACAATTGAAGGTTGAAGAGAAGTGTTTCAACAATTGGAAGATGATGCCAAGTGCATAAAAAAATTGATATACAACTTTGAATTCCGAGGAGAATATTGAAAAAAGTAATTCAAAGTTGTAGAAAACAAAAATTGATTAGGATTTGGTATTTCAATTCATGTCTAGTTAGAATTTATAGTCAAAATTTATATAGGAATATTTAGAGGATAGTGCCAGCTGTACTACTATCACTTAACAGCTCAAAGCTCAATTAGTTAGCTCAGCTTAGTCTTAGCTTAACTCTAGTTAGATTTAACTTAACCTTGGCGGTTATTGGTTAGTTAGTTTAACTAAGTGTTAGTTGGTTGTTAGACATTAAATAGGCTATGCTGTATTCATTCTCCTTTAGCTAAGTGGATTCAATACAGAGAAACAGTTTAATATCTTGTTCTTCTTCATTGTGCTTGTGTGTTGGATCGGTGAAAGTTAACAAAATAAGTTTTCCTGTTTATAAATAAGTTTTCATGTTTATAGTCAAAGGAGGTTTCATACAATTATAAATAACACTGTTGCTAGCTATTTTATATAGCAAAGAGTATAGTGGGGATTGTAGAAGACATTCAAAGATTTTGAGTTTATAAATAAAATACTCTCCTTCAATTTGGAATCAATCCTTTGTTTGCCTCAAGGATGTGCATGCAACTAATTTTCCCTTTTATACTTTTGTAGTTTGTAACTCTATATGGTAATAGCACAATTTAGTGCAGAAGATGTAGTAATTGCTTCCTTTTGATCTTTTCTACTGCTATCTAGCTTAGAAGGTTCAAACTATTTTGTTGATGTGAAAGTGGTTGCTTCAAATCCCAAGTATTTGTAGTAAGGCATACCCCTTCAATATTCTCCCACTATACTGCATGAGGATGACTTATGGACAATTTTTTTAGATCAATTATGAAAGATATAGTTCGTGATTTTAATTTCACATCCTCATGAAGAGGGATTTTTTCCTCGTCCCCTCAGTTCAGTTTGTACTCATTCTAACTAGAACAGTTCAATGAAGTTGGTGGTCTAAAACCAAACCGTAACGAGGGGCTTTAAGTATTAAAAAACTTGATATTTTTATGAATCTTTATTTGAAGTCTATTTTCTTGACAAATAACTTTTTTATAATCGATTGTTTAATGATTTTTTCAATTAATAATATATATAGGGGAGATGTGTCTAAACCTACTCTAGAAAGAGGTTTAGCTGCAATTTGAACTAATCCAAAATGGAGGTAGTTGTACTTTCGTCTATACTTCTATTGGGATCTAAAAGTTTGATGTCCTTAAGATCATATTCAAGAGGAATGATTTCCTCTATGGTTGAAATGTGGTAATCTAATTGGTGATAATCAGCATAAGCTTCAAACCAGTCAAAAAAATTAATTTGTTTGTTGAACAAAGTTTAAGAATCCATAATAATTTTTTTGAAATTTTTTCCTTTTATCTCATAGAATATTCTTAGAAAAATTAAGTCCTTTTCAACATGTTTTCTGGAGAGTAAAAATCTACTCGGAGTTTCACTTTTTCAATTTGAAAATCTTTTTTCAAAACACATAATTCAGCACCTAAGAGTGAATAGGTGGGTGACTGGGGTTGCTCAAAGTTGTCTTCAGTTGGAGGTGTTTCCACATAGTTTTTGGGTTGTGTGATCTTGGATTCGAAGTTAATTGCCTCAATTCTAGCAGGAAATGAAGAAATTGAGTGTCTGGCCGACTGGACCTCAGATTGTACTAAAGAAGAGGTAGAGACTCTCTAGCTAAGATAGCTCTAGAAATTAATCTGATCATGAGGACATCAAACTTTTTCCTCTTGAATCTGATCTTGAGGACATCGGACTTTTATATCCTAAGTGTATAGAGAAGTATAGACGAAAATACAACTACCTTCATTTTGGATAAATTCAAATTGCAGGTAACCTCTTTCTAGATAAGGTTTAGAAACATCTTCAAGTTTATATCGATCAAATTATTATTTATCTGTACCATTTCCCTTAACACTTTTAATTAGAAAAGTAAGTCTAAGCTATCAATATTTGAGTAGCATTCCGTGTTAAGAAACTTTCACGGCTAAGGCAAAAAAAAATTTCATACTCTCGTCACCTAGCGATCTCATTTTTTTTTTCTTTTTAAATAAAAAGCCTGAAATACTTTTCATCTTCTGCGAATTGTTCAAATCTATTTGATTTTTTAAAAATTAAAAAACGATACTATTTTACTTCGAAATACATAGTATTTTTTTCAAAAAAGAACTAGTAACTTCTAATAAACTAGTCAAATTTCTTAAATAGCTGACGCTAGAAGTTCCTTGATCTTGGTCGACTTTCGCTAGGGAGTGAACTGTGGAGGGTTGGGGCTGAAAGCCATATTCATTGAAAATGATTGAAAGGTTTGCAAAAGAATTATTTGAAAAGAAATTAATGAATTCAAAGGCAAATGTCGTTTTCCATTTGACCCACATTATGCAACTTTGAATTTATCATGTGAAAGTATAAATGTTTGAGCGTATAATCTCCTTATTCTATAATATCTGAGGTATTCTTATCCCTATTTTTCTTTTTCTTTAATAAAAGTCATATAAGGACGAAGTCATCCTTAGACAAAGAAATATTTAATTCTTTTTTTTTTTTTTTAAATGTCATGTACTTAACTTTCGATCGGAAGCATATGTGAGATTCTACAATAAAGTGTCATAAAATTTGCGACTTACAATAGTTATTTGAAGTAGGGTAATTATTGTTTGGTCCTCTTAATATAATGAGGTCAAGACAGTTTTCCATTTTTAATTAACTCTCTTGAATATTAAACTTCGGTTGGTTAACTATTGAATTTTCAGTGACTTAATTATGAAAAGACAAAATAGCGTCGCTTATTAAACTATGAGTCCCACAATTCAGTTCTAAGTTATTTCAAATTGTTTCGCTTAAGGAAAATATTAAATACTTTCTCCGGATTAAAAAGAGTGTCCACTTAGCCATTTACACACCCTTTGAGAAAATAATAACTCTTAGACAAAAAGAAATAATTTGAGTAAACTGTCCTAATTAAATAGGTATTGAGATTTAATCATATAACACTTAATAGAGGCTAAACTGGAGGTTAATTCTTTCTTAATTTAATAAGTGGACACTCTTTTTTACTCAAGAAAAAAAAGGCTAAGTGAGCACTCTTTTTTATCCGGAGGGAGTTTACCATATTTTTAGAAGAAAAAAAGGTTGAACTTATGATATGAGAAATTCTCTCCTTTTACTTGATGATTATGGAAAGAAAGAAAATATTACAAAATGTATATCATGTACCCGAATCCGTTAGTACGGAAGATTTTCTTTTTCAAATAAAATTCCTAGTATACGAAATAGTGGAAAAAATATTTTCTATAAATTTAAAATTACAAATTAGAATAAGACATGATATCATTTAAATTATAGGTTAAACACTTAATATTAAAAACAATATCATATTACTAAAAACACTACACTGAAGAGGGACTGATAATGCAGTGAGCAAACTAGTTATTGCCATTGCGTAATATAAAGGATATCTATAGTCTAAAATTAGAAAAATATTGATTCTTTTGGAGAAATTTGAGGGAGAAAATAATTTGCTATTATATATAGTTATTTACCACTTGAGTAGAGCCCTTAAATTTATTCTTTGACTTTGATTTGTTCAACTAGTGTCCCGGAAATAAGAATAACACTCCTAGAATTTGTGAAACAACATGAGCATTCCATAAAAAGTTTCGAACTCTATATAACTTTAATTGGAATGTCGTTGTATAATTATGCAAAAGATGAAAAAATTGGCTGCTTATGTTTGATAATAGGTCTAAAATAATCTTTAAGAATATATTTATGGGCAGTTCTTTTATGTTTGTGAAAATTTAACAATTTTGTCTTTATGAAATATTAACAATTTTTAATTGTAAGAATTAGCTAGAACTCACATTTGGAGGTACATTTTTTATAGTTTTTGTATAGGGTAAAATCCGTCCACACCAAGTGGATGTATCAAAGGATGGCACGTGGCGATGCTGACATGTCAGATTTGAGTAAGCAAGCGAGGGGCTTCGGGAAAGCATAACAACGCTCCGGAGGAGTAACTTGACAGCCACTACCGGAGATAGAAACTACGAAGGGTCTCGAGAAGCATATCAACTCACCGGTCAAACGTAGTCATTCAATGTGCAACCGTTACAAGAAACCCCAAGTCTTCTTCCGGTCTTAAATGTGCATTATTGCCATTCATTGTCATAGCATTATATCCCTTTATTACCTTTGGCATTAATTTTGATAATGAAGAGGGCATGATTTGTGGATCATGCACCCTATAAATCTAGTATAAATAGTGTGCTCATCTCATTGTAAGGATCATCTGAAACATCATACAACAATACAAAACATTCACATTATTCTTAGCGTTTGCTCTTTCTTGCTTAATTCATTGAGGTTATAGTGGTTCACCGCCCGGAGGCTCTAGCTCAATGCTTCTCCAAGGTCCAGGTTACATATCTAGCTATGCTTTACTTTCATTGGTCTTGTTAATCATTACTTGCTATTTTATAATTTTGGTTACATTGATTCACATTTCCTTGACCTCGCGTACAAATTCAACTATACCGATTTTTCGTGTAAACAGTTTTTACTTGGTCTATTTTTAGTGTACGGTGTATTTTTTCGAGGTGCAATATCTTTACTAGGTTTGGTCTGGTTATAATAATGCCTGGTACAGTTTTTTAAGTTTTCATTTTTGGGATTTGAGTGGACTTTTCTACTGTTGCTTAACCCCTTTTTCGCTGTTTCCGTTAGTTTGTCAATCTGAATTAGTTAAATATTTATGAAGCATTTTTGATATGTTTAAAGGACGAAAACTGCTTACTTTTCCGAAATAGATTTAAAAATTATTTTAGACCTACCTCAATTATGACGGGACCATTTTGTCATTTTCCTATAACTACGTAAGACATAATATCATGATATGTTCAATTTATGCTCTTTGTAATAAGATTGTTCTAGCTTAGCCGCCTGAATTTTAATCATGTGAGCAAATTACAAAAGTTATAAATATGGTTGGGTTGTCATTCAACTTTGTCTCCTCTCTCCCTATTATAGTAAAAGCCGCCTTTTAGATAAAAATCCTTCAAAGCATTGTCGTTTTTCAAGTTTAAAGTTTGTCCTTTTTAAGAATGTTTAGGGGTGGGCGTTCGGTTTTTCGGTTCGGTTTTATCAAATTTCGGTTTGACTATTTCGGGTTCGGTTTTTGAAGGTGGACACCAAACACCGAACCAAACTAGTTCGGTTCGGTTCTTTCGATTTCGGTTTTTTAAAGTTCGGTTCGGTTCGGTTCGGTTTCCGGTTTTTCAATTCGGTTTTTTTAATATAATATAAGAAGCGATTCCATTGACACTAATTCATATTCTCAAAAGCAATAAAACATAAAACTGATAAATTGAAATCAAAATCAAACAAACAGGATACACAAGAACAGAAAACTATAATCATGACATAGGATTACTAGGTGTTATATACATACCGTAAGAATAATTAAGAAAACATATAAAGGACATACATTAATCCTAAAGAGACATCCTAGTTACGTTTTTTTGTTAAGGATATTTGATTTTTTCAATTCAAGTGGAAAATTAGAGATACAAATGCAAAAGAACTTATTACAATTGGGTTTTTTTTGCTTTAAACTTAATGGGTCTGGACTATTTTAATTTTTTTGGATAATGTATTAAATTTCGGTGCGCGTTCGGTTTTTTGGTTCGGTTTTATCAAACTTCGGTTCGGCTATTTCGGTTTTGGTTTTTTGACGATAGACACCAAACACCGAACCAAACTAGTTCGGTTCGGTTCGGTTTGTTGAAGTTTCGGTTCGGTTTTTCGATTTTCGGTATTTATGCCCAGCCATGTTATTATGGGAAACACAATAATATGCTTGGAAGGCACAATTTCGGATAGAATTCTTATTGAAAATTTTCTCAAATCTTGCTTCAGAGAAGCTAAACTTATTCATCCAAATTATGGGAAGAGTGAACTCGGGTGGCTATATGAAACAAAAAAGACCATTGAAATTATTCTACCTTTATCGGTGCTATATTGAATTAAATAATTTAACTTTATAAGTTAAGTTTTTTCCGGAGAATGGATATTCTATCTAATTTTAATCAAAGTATTTCAGTTTAATTAGACACGAAATTTAAAATTATTTTTAATCTTATAGTCTTTAATTAAATATTTGTATAATATACTAAAATGTTTTTTACTTTTTTTTTTCATTTTAATTTATTTGTCTTAGTTACTCTTTCAATAGTCAAAAGATATTTTCTTAGACCACAATTTTTTTCAAATACTTTCTAAATATTTTGAATTGTTAACTGTTTTGATTTATAGTATTTTTTATGTAGTTTTTAAATATGTAATTTTTTAATTAAAAAAAATGAAGAGTCTGTGTCCAAATTCATAATTAGTTTGACCATCAAGCCATTTAATTGATTTGGTCAACCCGTTGAAAATTGCAACCCTGATAGCCTTGATTAGTCAAAATTTCTGATGGTAGAGTTTAATACTTCACCCCTACGACATAGTGGGTGTGGCCAACATGGACCCCACATATGACCATACGATTAAGTGACAACATTTTCAATGAAGATTTTCTTCATTCTTGACTGAAGACCAAAATGAACTCTCTCTTCCCTCCTAGCAAAAACAAATATCAATGGCTTCACTTTTCTTTTCTTGTATATACTACATTTTCAACCCTTTTTCTCCAACTATTCCTCCTCATTTTCCTTTACCCGTTCTTTGTTTTCTTGATTTCCTTTTTTTTTTTTTTTTTTTGAGAGCAAAGTGAGTTATAAAGTGAGAATCTTGATATTTTTTTTATTATGGGGATTTGCATTGGTAAACCTGTAAAGCTTGCTCATGCCTCTTCTAGCTTGTTGTCTGGTACAAATTCTCACATTCCCATTAACTTTGTGTTTTCATGTTTACCTCTAGTTTGTACAAAATTTGTATTGCTTCTCTAATATGTTGAAATAATGGTAAAAAACGCACCTGAATTATTACTTTTTCACGAGTTTTACACGCCAACTATCAGTTGTTCCTTTTTCCTAAACTATGATCATCTATATATTAAAACAATGATAGTTCAGGTAAGGAAAAGGGAACAGCTGATAGTTAAGGGTGTGAAACTCGCGAATAAGTGATAGTTTATGTGTGTATTTTATCATTAACTCTAATATGTTCAAGAGCGTATTTTCATGTCTTATGTCTAGAACAAGATTTATAATTCTTCAGAATATGTATATTAACTATTGAGAATAGGGAAGATGTAATAAACAGTTAGTGATCTCTGTGTATAAAAGTTTCCATTTTGATGTCTTTAAGTTCCATTTGAGTAAAAGAATACTGCTGAACTACCCAATTTGCTGTATGGTGATTTCAGTGTTTCCCTTCTAGGATTCCATCATCTTTTAGTAGTCTGAATTTAGTTGGCTGAAAAACAAATTACAGTATGCTGTTCTCCTATTTGCTTCTTAACACTGCGTGCCATCCAATTATTTGAACAAGCCTCACTATCTTTTTCAAAGTTCTGCTGATTCCCTACCAAAAAACCGGAGTTAGCTATGGAAAACTTTTGTAGCTAAACAGAAAAATCTGTTGCTAATCCAATTTAGCAACAGATTAGCAACGAATTATAAGAAAACTCTGTTAACTACGAGCAATTTAGCGACGAAGTTGGTAGCAAATTCCAGTTCTTTTTTGTAGTGATTGGCTACCGAGATTTTGGCAGCTTTGTGTAGTTTAGACTCGAGAGTGAATGTCTACTTTTTTTCCCCTTCACAATCACAAGTTCTGTTCCACATTGGAAACTCTAAGCAAACGAAAATGATATCCTGCAATTTTTTTTACCAATTCTGTGTGTGTATTTGCATTTGATCTAGTTTGGTGTTGTTGAAGTAGACTCGTGGACTATAGTGAATTAAACTCGCGAATTTTACCTATTGCATCCCTTTCCAAATACGTGAGTGAGAGCAATGATATGTTATGGCAAAAAAATTACCTAAGTAATTCCTTTACGCTCTTCAAAGTGATCTTGCTCTTCAGTGTTTTACCATTGCTTTCGGTTGACTAAAAGCCAATTTTCTAGGTTGTGGAAAACCTGTTTAGCTGGTTATTTTCAACTGACCTGGTCCTCGAATAGAAGCATTGGCATGGATAAGATTCATAACATTGTGAAAGCATGTATGACTCGTGCCATGACTTGTTCGTCTTTTGTATTGAATATTACATAGCATTTCATATTTTGCAAGATGAGTTCTGTTTCCTATCTGCTTACTTATTATTCACACTTGTTATTTCAGATTCTAGAACAGGCCCTGGCAATGAGAGAAAGGAATCAAGTCATTCTTTTAGCCAAACACTCCAGGGTAGTTTCGGAAAGAATCTCAAATCTTGCAAAAGTGATCTATCTGCCACCAGCAATCTCAAGTCCTTTACCTTCAATGACCTCAAAAATGCGACGAGGAATTTTCGAGCTGATAGTCTTCTTGGCGAGGGAGGATTTGGATATGTCTTCAAAGGATGGCTAGATGAAAATACGCTTGCGCCCTGCAAACCAGGAACAGGAATGGTAGTGGCTGTCAAGAAACTTAAGCCGGAAAGCTTCCAGGGGCATAGAGAATGGCTTGTATGTTCATCATAATCCTTCGGAAAATATCTTTATCACGCTTTTCTCAGTGATAACTTTGTGTCCCTCATCAAACCTGCAGGCTGAGGTTAACTACTTAGGGCAGCTTCACCACGAAAATCTTGTGAGGTTGATTGGACATTGTGTAGAATCTGATAACAGGCTTCTTGTTTATGAGTATATGACCAAAGGAAGCTTGGAAAATCATCTATTCAGAAGTGAGTCAAGCTCTTCATTTGCAGAATTCTTTATAATCATTTTCCTTCATTGTTCTTGTCATCTACATAGGATTTTGTACACTTTATTAGTGTAGTAGTGCAGAACATTTTTTCTCAAGCATTGATAATACTAATATTCCAGAAGTAGTATTAGCAGTTCATTGCATCAAATGCTTGTACAACAAAGCCAACTCTATCTAAGCTGGACTCGAAAATCTTTTTCCAGCTTTTCTTCCCTGTTTGCTTTCGTTCTCATAGATTATAATTCTATTGTTTCTTGTGGAAAATAGCATTGCTTCATCCAGTGCCATGATGATACATTTGAAGTCAGTGCATAATATATTTTTTATGAAAGTTGCTGATCAAGACTAGTGGTCTTTCAATTTTTGTGCAGAAGGAGTTCAGCTTATGACTTGGGGTAAACGGATGCGTGTTGCAGTAGATGTTGCACGAGGTTTATCCTTCTTACACAGTCTGGATGCTAATGTGATCTACCGGGACCTCAAAGCTTCAAACATTCTACTTGATTCGGTACAATCTCTATGTCTGAGATATTGATTAGCATCAGAAAACTGTTGATCTCAATCATACCACCAACTTTAAAGTCACAAATAAAACTTTTTCATGAACTTCTGCAGGAGTTTAATGCGAAATTATCAGATTTTGGCCTGGCAAGAGATGGTCCTGATGGAGATAAAACTCATGTTTCAACCAGGGTCATAGGAACTCGGGGTTATGCTGCACCAGAATATGTCGCAACAGGTGCGTTTGTCAACTAATCCTTGTCCATTAAACTAGGGCAAGTGACACATTTTGCCGGTTGGCTAAAAACAATTACATTCGCTAGCCAAATATACAAAAATATACAATATTATGTATAAAACATGTATATTTTATGTATATTATACATTAATATACAAAAATATTACATTTGCTGGCTATTATTTTGGTGAGCGGCTATTTATGTCAATTTCTTATTAAACTATTCGCCTTGTGATTTCTATGACTCGGACTTTTAACCATGTTGAACCTAGTCTGGATCTTGTATATCTTGTCTCAACTCAACCCACAATTATTTGTGACAGGTCACTTGACTTCAAAGAATGATGTTTATAGTTTCGGTGTTGTTCTACTGGAGCTGCTATCAGGAAGACGAGCTACAGGTGAGGAGAACCCAGGGGGCGCGGAGGAAACGTTGGTAGAATGGGCAAAACCTTTCCTAAGCAATAGCAGACGAGTACTGAGAATCATGGATACAAGGTTGGGAGGGCAGTATTCGAAGAAAGGTGCACAGGCTGCAGCGGCCCTCGCCTTACGGTGCCTTCATGTAGATCCAAAACTTAGGCCAACAATGGATGAGGTCTTAGCCACACTAGAGCTTTTGCCATCACCAAAGGACATTACTAGGGAGGCAAATAATGCACCAAATGACAAGATAAGTCATCCTCAAAAGAGAGATGTGTGACACATTCAAGATAGATGTAAATTTTCCACATTCTATTATATTCTAAGGAAGATATATGTATATGTGGTCTCTTTCTTCTTTATTTGTTTGTTGTTTCCCTACCTGCTTATTTAGTGGTGAGGAGGACAAATATCAGTATAGTGCTTGAGTGCAATATGTTAAATGTACATATTTAAAATCTTAATCTTATAATTAGTACTCTATGTCTTGGTACTTATGTTAATTATGTCGTTTCAAAGAGAATGTCTTCTTCCTCAAAAAGGGAAAGCATACGTGAAATAATGATGTAAATACGTAGTTGCATCATAGTTAAAGTGTCCGAAGAAGGAAGCATCAAGTGTAACACAGAAGGGCCACCAGACGCAATCCTGGTAGGAGTTCATATGGTTTTTGTTTAAGGAATCACAAGGGAGACTTTAATCTATCCTCAGGCTAAGGAACTACAGGAAATGACCAACATAGAAGCAGAAGCAATAGCAATAAGGGAGGCTTAGCACATTTTGCGGTAGATGGAATCTATCCGATAGCAATTGAGACTGACTCACTTGTGATGAAACAGATCCTAAAAGGAAGCTGGAATATACCATGGCAACATCATCTTCATTGTTGAAGATATTCAGAAGTTCATGCAGCTTTGCCAGGTTGAGCTAAAACACATAGAGAGATAGAGGCTAATGCACTGACAGACTTGCTGGCAAACCAAGCTATTGAAATACATGGAAGACTAGTATTATACCCCTTTTCAACCGGGTTAAATTAGAAACAACATATTGGTGATTCCTAAATTAATTAACTAATTCAAGAAGTCGCCACCTAATTAATTTAAAGGTGAATTAGGGCACCTATCAATTACTTAATATTAACTCCGTTTAAAGTCTACTAAACCTAATATTCTAGATAAGGGTTCAATTAATCTAAAGGGAGGGTGTAAAGCACCCTTTAAGATCCTTATTAAAACGGTTAACCGACCAGACTTAGAGTAATTAAAATAAGGCTAGGAAGGTCATGGAAACTTTATTTGCTAAAATGCAAGTTATGTTTTGAAGGAAGAATTCAACCATTGAAAAGTATGACTTTCGAAAATACACGAAAAACAAAATTGTTGATGGTTTTAAACACGTCGTCTTCCGAAAAAAGCTAGACTTTGTACTTTTAACCAAAGAAAGCTTAATACTTGTTTAAAAATATTCTTGACTCAAAGTTGGTGAAAAGAATTACCACATCTAAAATTATAAGAATTAGTTTCAAGGTCTTGAAATGACAAAATAAACTAACTTACTGCAAAAGCTATTTTTTTTATGATTATTTCATGCATTGCTAACCAATAAAATTCGTTATTAATTTTTAAAAGCTAAAATACTACCCAGAATTAATTAAAGGATTAATTAGAACGCTTATTTTAAAGGCCTTTTAGTTAGAACATAGTCATTGAAATAAGTTACTATTTTGGTCCTAAATGTGATGAAACGAAAGCAGTGAAGGTCTTAAGCACACAAGGATAAATAGTAATTAAATGGTAATGAAAATAACTAAAGCATGATTAATAAATTTCTTCATCCGATAGCCAAAAATGAAGACTCTCTATTCCTTCACTGTTGATACAGTGCAAGGGATCAAGGGAAAATATTAATCGGGAATATGCTGCAGTAGTGATGACTCCATCGTCGGATTGGGGAGAGTCTCGTATTAAGACTCCATGTTTGCTCCAACGTGTTCATGCAAAGAAAGATAAGAAGGGAAAGAAAAGGAATTAGAAAAATAATTTAATTCCCAAACATAAGAGAACTGTAGACTAAGGCAAAATTGAACTAATATAAATTTCAAGTACCACATACATACAGTAACTGTGAGTACAGATGTGAGAAACATCAAACATTATGACCATTTGAGCATTTAATTAACGCATACTGCTCTTAAAAGTTCCTGGAGTCTACTTAGTCCTATGGTCATGCACAGCAACGCAACACAAAGCAACAGGACTTCGGAATGCGAGCATTTAAGATAGCACAGTGAGCCAAAAAAATAAAAATAAAAAATAAAAGATACTCTTAATCGTGCCTACTAACGTGTAGATAGGTGCTAATGAAGTGCATGTATGTAATGAATACATTTAAGTTATTCCTTTTTAGCATAAATAAATCTGGGCAAATTCAAAAATAAGATTTTAACTGATAGTACTTTCCACATCCATATTTTCCACAAAAGTAGAATTTCTTCCAATACATGAAAATAGCATGATTCATAGAAAACGGAAGCATTTCTTTTTTAAACACATACACATATTTTTTAACTAGAACAGTGAAGAACCTCTAAATTAAGACTAACGGTGGCATGCTTTTTAGATGAAAAAGATATTAGCTTAAAATATATTTAGGCAACACTATAGATCGTAGAAGCTAGAAGGTATAAAGTCAGAATTTTCCACAACGTATAACTACTACTACATTCCAACTATTTCCATTAACACGGTTTGTTTAAGAAAAAAAAAACTAACTTCCAGTAACATTTAAAAAAAAAAAAAAAGGAATCCAACATGTTTATTTTATGGATGCTATTCGAGATTTACAACAAAATAAACCAACAAACGTAAGGAGCATTCAGTAGTGCAAAAATAAGCATGATTTCTAAAACATAGTGTCTTATCAACAAAACAATTGAACATAGTGGAGTCGGATTTACCTGTTTTGGGTGCAATGAACTGAGCTTTGAGATTTCAGGTCTACTCCTTTACGAACGAGATCGAAATCTGAACTAGCTTGAGTTAAACCGAGATTGAAAGATTACAGAGAGTTAAGTTTCTTTTAGAGTATTTGGACAAAGATAATAGAAATATTATAATGTCTAAGCTGTCTAGAACCACCGGGATGAAAAGATGGTTGGCTGAGATCTTAAGGATAGTATTTATAGATGAAGAACTAGGGTTTCAACTCTCAATCAATTATTTTTTTTGGGCGGGATTTGAGATATGGCCATTTGAATATCAAAATTTGCTCAAAAATGATCCAAAATATGGCAGAAAAGGCTGAAACGAATTGTCCTTTCTCTTCAGAATTGCAGCAATTTGGTCAACATAATACCGAAGTTTTTTGACGTTTAGGTGGGAGAATTCGAAAATATGAGAGAGAGGGACAAATTTTGCACTAAAATGGTGAAGCTATTTTCTGCATCACAGAGAGGAAGGTCAAATATTTGCCTAAAATGAGAAAAGAAGAGGCTTGGGGTGAATGCAGTTGAGAATAAGATTAGGTTTTAGGGTGTCAAATGGGCAAACTTAATGGGTTATTTCAGATGAGTGTAAATGGGCCATGTGGTATATTTATGGAACATACATTTGGGTTGCGAAAATAGTGCTCTTTCCCTACCTTAAACATTTTCTTGGGCTTCCTTATCTTAATAATTTATACATGTTATACTTATAACATATAATACTATTTACTATATATATATATATATATATATATATATATATATATAACATGGCCAAAATAAAAATATAAACTAGAAAATTTACATATAAAAATACTAATGAATTAATAATAGTAGTAATATAAACAATAAATGTACTATTCGCGTAACGACAATAACTGTCTTAGTAATACTAAAAATGATAACGAGATGTAATTATAATAATACTAATGCTAATATTAATAATAAGAGTAATAATAATGGTACTACCAGTATAAATAGCAGTAGTAAAAACTGTAACAATTACAATGATGGGTAAACAAATAGATTATTAATTACTAGGAAGCACAAGGAAATCGATTAGAGGAAAAGTGGGACAAAATTGGGTGTAAACAGCTTGTCCCTCTTTGACCGGAAATGATGAAAGAGTTTTCGGGCAAAGAAGTTGACGTAATAGCCAATTTTGTCTCGATAAACATATACGGCCTTGAAATGTTTGGAGTGATATAAATGTTGCAAAGGTTAAGCAATAGAAGGTTCTAGAAGTGCTATGGAGTAAAGAGGAAGTTGGAAAAAGTAATGGTCAAACTTCGTTTTCAAGTCGCCTATATTAATTCGGGTTCTATAAGGATCAAGTAGATATGGCGTTGTCGATTTCAAAAATTATCCCAGTGTAGAATTATGGAGATACTGGGTTCGGCGATTAAGAATTCAGAGAAAAGGACATGACCGAACTTGAAAGAATTGGTAGTACCAACATATCCACGAATTTGTAGAAATGTAGTGAGGGAGTAGATCTTTGACCTCTTGCTGCGAGCTTAACTCAACTTTCAGCAATTGCCCCAGTTCACTGCTTAAGATTATGATCCACGAGTTGATGTGCGATGTCATTTTAAACTTGTCATTTTCAAAAAGCCACAAGCTAAAAATAATAGTTACCAATAAAGAAATATATATGTAAACAAGACAGGGTTGAGGAAGTTTAGGCCTGTAACCCGTGTTTCGAAAGTTGAATATACTTCATACTTCGGAGATGAATTAAATTTATGCTTCAACTTGAAGAAGAATTAAGTCGATATCCACCTTAACGAAAGCTAAATCCACGTCCACGTCTGTTTTTTTTTTTTTTAAGGAAAGCTAAAACCATGATGACGCCCATTTTAAGGGAGCTAATTTATGACCATATCTAAGCCCATATATACAAAATCCACTGTGCGTAAATATTAATCCACGTCCTTATCCACGAAATCCATGCCCACATCATAAAACTCATGATGTAGAAAAATGAATTCATGTCCACATCCACAAAAATCCACTATGCACAAATATAAATCCACATCCACGTCCACATTCCACGGTACAAAAATATAAATCCACATCCACTTTCACAAACTTTAAGTGCAAAGAGATAAATCTACTTCCACGTCCACAAGATCTATAATGTAAAAAATAAATCCACGTCCACGAAATTCACTGTGCTGAAATTTAAATCCACGTCTATGCCCAAAATCCACAATGCAAAGCATAAATCCACGTCCACTTCCACGAACTTTATAATGTAGAAATATAAATCCACGTCCACATCCACATCCACATCCACGAAGTCATTAGTGCGAAAATGTAAATCCACGTCTACTTTCACAAAATTTATAATGCAAGAAAGATAAATACACGTCCACGTCCACAATGCTCATAATGCAAAAAGATATATCTACGACCACGTCCACAATATCCACAATGCAGAAAATAAATCCACGTCCACACAATCCACGATATTGAAATATAAATCCATGTACGCTCTCACAATTTGTAATGTAGAAATGTATATCCACGTATATGTCCACATCCACAAAACCATTCGTGAAGAGATATAATTCCACATCCTAATCCATGTCCCGTTGTGACAGAAGTTAAATCTACAATTGTCCCCACGATTTGACATATGATGCAAGATTTCGATCCTGTCATCTCATTAAATACCACATTCTAAAAAGAACTTGTTAGCGACTTGAAATAAATAAATATGTACAAAGTGATGACAAAATTGAGGAATTTAAACCAATAACAGGTGACCATGTCCGTATCCACTTTGAAGAAGGTTAAATCCACGATCATGTGCCCTTGATCCATCGAGAAATGCCACGAGCTAAAACAATTGTTAGTGGTAAGAATATGTAAAGAGCTGGGTTTGAAAGAATTTACGCCCACAACGCTTGGTTGAGAAGATAAATTCATGTCCACTGTTGCGATCAAAATTTCATGAAGAGTGGAACAACGTCCACCGTTTAGCGCAAGCTAAATTTATATCCACATTGAAGAATATTTGTCTTTTGAAGAAAGCTAAATCTTTGATCACGTCCATAATTAAAATTTGAAGAAGAGTCAAATATGCGCCACAAAATTTGAAGAAGAGTCAAATATGCGCCACATCCATGTTAATTGAAACCTGTCTCATCAAAGAAAAATTATGAGTTTAAAAGAAAATTGGTTGACTTGTGCATATCGGGGAACTTGGTCCTTGAATTGATTCTTGTCACGGTCGCGTCCGCGTTCTTCGAGGCCCCACTAGATATTTTGCTTTGCCAAGGAGTTTCAGTAATAAGTAATAAAGAACGTCTTTTGAAATTAAGAGTAATGAGATTTGGATGACTTCGAAAGGGGATACTTAGTGGCTCTAATAGATAAAATGATTATGAAGACTCGAATTCAAACTTATCAACATTTTAGAAAGACATGGCGAACTTTATTTAAAATTGTTGAACATTTAAGACCACTTTTGTGCTACTTCTAAAAACAATTGCCCCAGTTTCCAGTCCTGGAGGCGCTTGGTTCTAAACAGTTGAAAAGTGAGAAGTTATAATGAAAGTTATTGGAAGCGATTTGACCGATTTCAAAAATTTGTCCCAATTTCAAGATACTAGGACACATGAATTTAAACAATGGGAAGACCAAAACTGTATACAAAATCCTTATGTATCTTATAGGGACTAAAATGGTTGGACAAACCAAAGACATTGAAATTTTTAAATAGAAGGGTCGAACCCGCCTTGGGTTGCCTACGTATCCCAAAAGAATCAGGCCAGACGTAGTTCGTGAATAAAAATAAGAACTTTTGAGGTTTTTTAAAAAAAAAACAAATAAAAGGAGGGACGAACCCGATGTGGGTTGCCTACGTATCCAAAAGGAAATCAGGCCATACGTAGTTCAAACCTACAAAACAAAGACACCGAAATATTTTGAAAAGAGTGGCCGAACCCGATATGGGCTGCCTACGTATCCAAAAGAAAGTCAGGCCAAACATAGTTCATTACAACAAATGACAAAGTCCTAATTTAGAAAGGCCGTAACAAAACATAGAGGCGACATGACAAAAAAAAAAGGTTCTAGCTTATGCCTCCGGCCTAGTACAAAAGGAAATTTAAACTTAAATTACTGAAATTCCCGGCGAACCGGGGCTAAGATGCAAATCCAATTCTTCAACTCAGGTCCTGGTTCGGTAGCCCATAAGGTCGGTGTTTCAGCAATGTCTTCAATTACCACAGCATGATCATCTTCATCTTCCACGAACAAGTTGTTGACCCCTTCCACAATATCATCATAGGCAATTTCAACAGTCAAATCTGAAGTTTTGGAGATGGCAGGTTTTGAGAAAGTTTGATCAATGGTAGGAATGGGTTTTGGCAAGAAAATCTCCTTTCCTTTATTCTTTCGTGCTTCCTTCACTTCTTCCTCAGTTGGTTCATAGCCCAAACAAAATGTAAATTGTTGTGCAGGGAGGACTACAGACTCAACCTGCCCATTTAATGTCTTCCCTAACCCAAATCCAGGTTGGTACTCATTTTTCAGCATTTCCTTTGCAACCATGATTGCGGCGCATGACATTTTTTATTCTTGAGTTTGACTCCCTTCACCCACTCTAGTAATATTCACAACCTCCCAAGCATGGTAAGTTGTTCCATCAAACCCTCTTGTTGCCTCAATGAACGGGATAGATTGTTCTCGATAGATGGACACGTCACATTCTCCTTGTATACATATTTGTTATTGATTCCACTGAAATTTGACAGTCTATTGCAAAGTAGATGGCACAGCTCCAGCCAGATGGATCTACGGTCTTCCTAACAACATGTTGTATGTCGTGGAGATATCAAGTACTTGAAAATCCATAATGAACTCAACAGGTCCAATCAGCACGTTTAACTCTATTTCTCCAATAGGACGCCTTTGAGCCCCATCAAATTCTCGAATATTCATATCACTTGTCTTAAGCTCGCTATTATTATATCTGATCTTCTTCAGACTTGTTAGTGGACAAATTTTAAGTCCAGAGCCTCCATCAATCAACACTTTAGACACAAACATGTTACGACACTTGACAGTTATATGGAGTGCTTTGTTGTGACTACATCCCTCCGGTGGCAGTTCTTCATTATCGAAGCTGATTCAATGACTGTCAAGCACGCGCCCAACCATTCCAGCTAATGTCTCACTAGTTGTTTCGATTGGAACCTATGCTTCACTCAAAATCTTCAAGAGTGCATTTATGTGTACATCCGAGCTCAAAAGCAAAGACAGGATAGGAATCTGGGCATTGGTCTTTTTCAACTGATCCACAATTGAGTATTCAGTGGCCTTAATCTTTCTCAAAAATTCTTCTGTCTCGGCTTCTGTCACAACCCTTTTGGGAGGCACATTGCTTTCTTTAGTTTGCCTTAATCTAGCTAGCTCTTCTGGAGTATAGCACCTTCCGGACCTTGTCATTCCTGACGTCTTAGTCTTGTCAGTGATCGTTTCCTTTCCTCGACACTCCATCACAGCTTGTTGATAATTCCGTGGTACGGCTTTGGTATCGAGCACTGGTAACTGATTTGGTACTTAAACTACTTCCACATGTGTTGAAGCTCCTAATATCTCGATAGGTACAAAACCCCTTACCGCTATAGCCGGAGAAGCAACGGCTACAAGGCCATGATCTTTCACGCTATCCACAGGCACTATAAATTTGGTCGGATCGTCATCACTTTCATCTACTCCAATCATATTTATTGAGGCTCCATCATGGGTCAGGAGTGGATTGCTCTCAACGTTTGGTGCCGGTTGTTTGACCATGATCTGTTTTGCTTCAATAAGATCTTCAACCTTATGTTTCAATGCGTAACAACGATCAGTGGAATGACCTTTTACCCCGAATGATATGCACACGTTTTAGTGGGATCAAAACTTCTAGGTAGTGGATCTGGAATTCTACCTTCCATAGGATACAATAAGCTTGAAGCTTGCAGTCTTTCAAAAACAACGCTCAATGGCTCTCCTAACGGTGTAAAATTGTGAAAAGGTCTATTTGGGCGAGGTGCGGATGCATTGTTTGGATGATGAAATTGTAGTGGTGAAGCTTGGTATGTTGGTGGTCGTGGAGGTCGGAATGTTGGTTATGTGTTGTAGACGGGGTATGAAATTTATGGTGATTGAGGTTGGTAAGATGACAAAGCTTGGTTGTATGGATTTGACGAATATTGGAGATATTGTGAGTGGAGAGCGTTAAACTGGTACCACGGAGGTTGTTGATGGTGGTATGAGGTGCTTCCCAGAGCCATTACCTCTTCCGCTTCCTTTTCTTTTTTCTTTCCATTTCCGAGAGCACCGGTTTGTATGGCCTTACTAGTAGACTGCAATGCCGCTAGACTTGTTATTCTCCCTATCTTGATGGCATCTTCGATCATGTCTCCAGCTTTGATCACTTTTGCAAAAGTTTTTCTGCCCATTGTCACCAAACGTTCATAGTAGTCCGGTTCTAGTGCCTGAATGAAGAAAGTAATCATTTCTGTTTCCTCCATGGGCGGGTGTACCCTAGATGATTCTTCCCTCCACCGTATAGCGTATTCTCGGAATGATTCGATTGATTTCTTCTTTAATTTTGTAATTGAGATTCTGTCAGGAGCGATCTCAACATGAAACTTGTAATGATCCACAAAGCATTTGCCAAGTCATCCCAAGTACGCCATTTGGTTGTGTCTTGCTTAGAGTACCACTCCAAAGCTTTTCCACTCAAACTCTGATTAAATAGTTTGATTCTTATCCCTTCATTCTTCCCCACACCAATCAACTTTTCACAATAGACCTTCAAATGGAAGAAAGGGTTTCCCGACCCATCAAACTTTTCAAATTTTGGAATCTTGTAACCTGGTGGCAATTCTACCTCCGAAAATGTACATAATTCTTCATATCTCACGCTTTGGTTACTACCGAGTCCACGCAAACTTCTCATAGCATCTTCCAAACTTTTGAGCTTCCTATTTATCATTTCATCATTAACTGCCCTTGCCTCCTTTTCGACTTCAACATAATGATCATCATCTGTGCGACATAGTCCTTGGGTTTATGTCATGGGTGGAGCTGTGGCATAACTATATACCGGCGGAACTCGATGCGCATTGGTAACATCATGTGCCAGCGGTATGTACTGATCCTTTGAAGAAGCGGTTGTAAACAAAAGAGGAGCATTTTGAGTAACTAGGTGGGCGAAGGGTTCTGATGTGCCGCGGATTTGTGGCACATTCGACGCATTTTTACTATGAATTTTGGTTGTTTTTAAGTAAGTCTGGTTCTTGTTAATATGTTTTTGTTGTGTTTTAGGAAAACAATGGCCCAAAAGAAAAAATAAAGAATAAAGGAAAAATTGGCAAAAATGAAGAATCGACGTCCCGTCGATCAGCCGATGGACCGTCCTTCGAAGCGTTGATAAGCTCGATTTTCCAGTGATGACCTTAGTTGAAGACGACAAAGGACGGAGCCATCGACGAAGCATCGAACTGATCGACGCTTTGTCGTTTGTGTCGTCAATCAAGATCTGTCAACAAGAAGAGAGAAAGACGGAATACTCGACGGAGCGTCGAACTGGTCGACGACACCGTCGAATGGATCACATCGCTAAAGATACAAAGGACGGAGGAATCGACGGATCGTCGAATGATTGACGGTCCGTCGATCTTGCTATCAGGGGCAATTTTGTCTGTCGCTGCTGTGCGTTTTTTGAGCCTATTTAAAGAACATTTTAGGTTATTTTTAGCAGCCAGTTTTTATTTTTATGCACGTGAACAAAGTTCCATTGGTGGGTGAGCATTGATTACTCCACTTTTGGAGCTTAGTGAAGACAATAAGATTCCATTTTTCATCATCTTTATCACACTTTGTAAGTTTTATGTCTCATTTATTGCTTACTACTTTTGAGACCATTATGTGTGAGTAGTTTCTTTAATCAAAGTTGTGGACCCAAATGATGGGTGTTATGTAATGGGTGTCTAACATTGTATATATATATATATATATATATATATATATATATATATATATATATATAATGGGTTGTGATGTGTTTTATTATTTCTCACATTCATTGTTAGTTAGTGGTTGCAAACACTTGCTTATGCACAAACCCTAGTTTATTTAGAAAGATGAACTAGGGTGTGATTTGAAATAATATAACAAGGACTCGGGGCGCTAACCCTCGTTTAATGAACTCACTTAGGGATAAAATGAGTTCTACTTGGCATATTTAATCGATCTTACTTACAACTTTTCTACATTTGGGAAAATCATAAAAAGAAATACTTTGTAACTATTGGAAAATATTAGAAAGTGCATTAGAGATTAAGTACATACAAAACCTCGACCCATTAGAAATATATCATATTGATACCCATAGCATAACATCTAATCACCGCGGGGACACAACTTTGGTTCTCCCAATCCAAACGAATTCCAAATACTTCAAAATAGCGATTACAAACCAAATCTCTCCTCTATACTATTCGGAATAAAATTAAAGTTTCTAGAGATTAGTTACATAAATAATTAGTACCTTTTTCTCTCCATATTCCCTGTGGGATTCGACCCCAACCTTGTTTGGGTTACTATATTTGACAACGTCCTCTTTACGCCATTAATAGGTGTAATTTAAGTGTATCAGGTTCGGAATGAACTGGTTGAGAAGTGGTAAAATAGTTTGCTTGGTTAAGTTCATCCAAGTTTGGGAATGGAGGTGGCATAGGAAAAGTCTGACGAACCCCACGAGATGGAGTCATATGTGGCGGAGTTTGAGAAAATGACTGATTTTGAAGTACCATGCGACTTAGTTCAGCAACTCGTTGCTCCAGACGAGCAATGGTCTCCAAATGTGTTTCTGGTTCATTAGAGGAGGTGGGATCACTCGTGATCGGTAAACTAAGAGATAGCTCAGACGAAGTGGTTGCATTGATCAAAGTTTGCTCCATTTTAGAACGAGTCTTTTTAGTTAACCAGGTGATTAGTGATGAGCCAGAGTCTGATTTCTTGGCTTTAGACCGTGTGAAATATGGATGCTCCGCCAGATCCCCTTTAGCACAAGTCAACCTTTTGTTTTGAAAATAAGTTTAAAAGAAAAAAGATAAAATAAGAAAAGAAAACGAGTCAGTATACGGTAAGGACATGTTATTGCACATAATACATCGCGTTCTATAATGCAAGGGATCTCTTTATGCCAGAGTAGGCCTAACGAACATTTGAAGGACACACATGTTTTTTATGTATCATTTCATAACTCTTCCTACAACTAATTTACAAGAATAATAAAAATTTATTACATGCCAGTTAATAATACAATTCAAAGTTAATCTAAGATATCTAATACTTCATCTCCACTAATTTCCTTTGGTTGTCTTCAAACCTTCGTCATTAATTGGATGCTCCACGACAACCTGCAACAAAATGTTAGTTTTCCTAAAATATTTATCTATAGAGTACTAGGTCCACATATTCTTCACATTTGTCCTTCAAATAATGCACATAAATAATGAATAGTGTCACTTAGAGTGATAGACTCATTTGGACATTTGGTAAGGTTTACTAATGAGCTCAATACATCAAGGGTATTAAGCCTCCTAGGTTTAAAATGATGCATGTCCTTACAAGGTTTTGGTTTTCGTCTACCCTAGGTAGACTAAGAGTGGGGTTCACTAGACACAAGGTTCTCGAGCGGACTACTCGAGTGAGAAGGCTACGCGGTCACACGAAAATTCGGACACCCCGCGCATAAGCCAATTCTCCAAACTTGGGTAAATTGAAAGAATTTCGCGGGTGCGCAAAACATACCTCGCGTGCACATGTGATTGTGTGAATTTCCAGAAGTGGAGAAGTGAAACGGTACGATAGTTTATATTAAAACAGTAACACATAAACAGTTTATATCATACAAATTATTAGCACATATAAAGGTTCATAGTAAAAGCAAAGTAAATAGATACACAAAATCTTAAAAGTGATTAATTAAGCCCGTTACGGTTAGAACCTAAGTTTCCCCAGTGGAGTCGCCAAGCTATTATACCCCTTTTCAACCGGGTTAAATTAGAGACAACATATTGGTGATTCCTAAATTAATTAACTAATTCAAGAAGTCGCCACCTAATTAATTTAGAAGTGAATTAGGGCACCTATCAATTACTTAATATTAACTTCATTTAAAGTCTACTAAACCTAATATTCTAGATAAGGGTTCAATTAATCTAAAGGGAGGGTGTAAAGCACCCTTTAAGATCCGTATTAAAAAAGTTAACCGACCGGACTTAGAGTAATTAAAATAAGGCTAGGAAGGTCATGGAAACTTTATTTGCTAAAATGCAAGTTATGTTTTGAAGGAAGAATTCAACCATTGAAAAGTATGACTTTCGAAAATACACGAAAAACAAAATTGTTGATGGTTTTAAACACGTCGTCTTCCGAATAAAGCTAGACTTTGTACTTTTAACCAAAGAAAGCTTAATACTTGTTAAAAATATTCTTGACTCAAAGTTGGTCAAAAGAATTACCACATCTAAAATTATAAGAATTAGTTTCAAGGTCTTGAAATGACAAAATAAACTAACGTACTGCAAAAGCTTTTTTTTATGATTATTTCATGCATTGCTAACCAGTAAAATTTGTTATTAATTTTTAAAAGCTAAAATACTACCCAGAATTAATTAAAGGATTAATTAGAACGCTTATTTTAAAGGCCTTTTAGTTAGAACTTAGTCATTGAAATAAGTTACTATTTTGGTCCTAAATGTGATGAACCGAAAGCAGTGAAGGTCTTAAGCACACAAGGATAAATATTAATTAAATGGTAATGAAAATAACTAAAGCATGATTAATAAATTTCTTCATCCGATAGCCAAAAATGAAGACTCTCTATTCCTTCACTGTTGATACAGTGCAAGGGAGAAAGGGAAAATTTTAATCGGGGATATGCGGCGGTAGTGATGACTCCATCGTCGGGTTGGGGAGAGTCTCGTATTAAGACTCCATGTTTGCTCCAAAGTGTTCATGCAAAGAAAGATAAGAAGGGAAAGAAAAGGAATTAGAAAAATAATTTAATTCCCAAACATAAGAGAACTGTAGACTAAGGCAAAATTGAACTAATATGAATTTCAAGTACCACATACATACATTAACTTTGTGAGTACAGATGTGAGAAACAACAAACATTATGACCATTTGAGCATTTAATTAACGCATGCTACTCTTAAAAGTTCCTGGAGTCTACTTAGTCCTATGGTCATGCACAGCAACGCAACACAAAGCAACAGGACTTCGGAATGCGAGCATTTAAGATAGCACAGTGAGCCAAAAAATTTAAAAAAAAAAAAAAAAAAGATACTCTTAAGCGTGCCTACTAACGTGTAGATAGGTGCTAATGAAGTGCATGTATGTAATGAACACTTTTAAGTTATTCCTTTTTAGCATAAATAAATCTGGGCAAATTCAAAAATAAGATTTTAACTAATAGTACTTTCCACATCCATATTTTCCACAAAAGTAGAATTTCTTCCAATACATGAAAATAACATGATTCATAGAAAACGGAAGCATTTCTTTTTTAAACACATACACATATTTTTTAACTAGAACAGTGAAGAACCTCTAAATTAAGAATAACGGTGGCATGCTTTTTAGATGAAAAAGATATTAGCTTAAAATATATTTAGGCAACACTATAGATCGTAGAAGCTAGAAGGTATAAAGTCAGAATTTTCCACAACGTATAACTACTACTACATTCCAACTATTTCCATTAACACGGTTTGTTTAAGAAAAAAAAAACTAACTTCCAGTAACATTTAAAAAAAAAAAAAAAAGGAATCCAACATGTTTATTTTATGGATGCTATTCGAGATTTACAACAAAATAAACCAACAAACGTAAGGAACATTCAGTAGTGCAAAAATAAGCATGATTTCTAAAACATAGTGTCTTATCAACAAAAAAATTGAACATAGTGGAGTCGGATTTACCTGTTTTGGGTGCAGTGAACTGAGCTTTGAGATTTCAGGTCTACTCCTTTACGAACGAGATCGAAATCTGAACTAGCTTGAGTTAAACCGAGATTGAAAGATTACAGAGAGTTAAGTTTCTTTTAGAGTATTTGGACAAAGATAATAGAAATATTATAATGTCTAAGCTGTCTAGAACCACCGGGATGAAAAGATGGTTGGCTGAGATCTTAAGGATAGTATTTATAGATGAAGAACTAGGGTTTCAACTCTCAATCAATTATTTTTTTTGGGCGGGATTTGAGATATGGCCATTTGAATATCAAAATTTGCTCAAGAATGATCCAAAATATGGCAGAAAAGGCTGAAACGAATTGTCCTTTCTCTTCAGAATTGCAGCAATTTGGTCAAGATAATACCGAAGCTTTTGACGTTTAGGTGGGAGAATTCGAAAATATGAGAGAGAGGGACAAATTTTGCACTAAAATGGTGAAGCTATTTTCTGCATCAGAGAGAGGAAGGTCAAATATTTGCCTAAAATGAGAAAAGAAGAGGCTTGGGGTGAATGCAGCTGAGAATAAGATTAGGTTTTAGGGTGTCAAATGGGCAAACTTAATGGGTTATTTCAGATGATTGCAAATGGGCCATGTGGTATATTTATGGAAGATACATTTGGGCTGCGAAAATAGTGTTTTTTCCCTACCTTAAACATTTTCTTGGGCTTCCTTATCTTAATAATTTATACATGTTATACTTATAACATATAATACTATTTACTATATATATATATATATATATATATATATATATATATATAACATGGCCAAAATAAAAATATAAACTAGAAAATTTACATATAAAAATACTAATGAATTAATAATAGTAGTAATATAAACTCTAAATGTACTATTCGCGTAACGACAATAACTGTCTTAGTAATACTAAAAATGATAACGAGATGTAATTATAATAATACTAATGCTAATATTAATAATAAGAGTAATAATAATGGTACTACCAGTATAAATAGCAATAGTAAAAACGATAACAATTACAATGATGGGTAAACAAATAGATCATTAATTACTAGGAAGCACAAGTAAATCGATTAGAAGAAAAGTGGGATAAAATTGGGTGTCAACAGCTTGTCCCTCTTTGACCGGAAATGATGAAAGAATTTTTGGGCAAAGAAGTTGACGTAATAGCCAATTTTGTCTCGACCAACATATACGGCCTTGAAATGAATGGAGTGATATAAATGTTGCAAAGGTTAAGCAATAGAAGGTTCTAGAAGAGTTATGGAGTAAAGAGGAAATTGGAAAAAGTAATGGTCAAACTTCGTTTTCAAGTAGTCTATATTAATTTGGGTTCTATAAGGATCAAGTAGATATGGCGTTGTCGATTTCAAAAATTGTCCCAGTGTCGAATGATGGAGAGACTGGGTTCGGCGATTAAGAATTCAGAGAAAAGGACATGACCGAACTTGAAAGAATTGGTAGTACCAACATATCCACGAATTTGTAGAAATGTAGTGAGGGAGTAGATCTTTGACCTCTTGCTGCGAGCTTAACTCAACTTTCAGCAATTGCCCCAGTTCACTGCTTAAGATTATGATCCACGAGTTGATGTGCGATGTCATTTTAAACTTGTCATTTTCAAAAAGCCACAAGCTAAAAATAATAGTTACCAATAAAGAAATATATATGTAAACAAGACAGGGTTGAGGAAGTTTAGGCCTGTAACCCGTGTTTCGAAAGTTGAATATACTTCATACTTCGGAGATGAATTAAATTTATGCTTCAACTTGAAGAAGAATTAAGTCGATATCCACCTTAACGAAAGCTAAATCCACGTCCACGTCTGTTTTTTTTTTTAAGGCAAGCTAAAACCATGATGACGCCCATTTTAAGGGAGCTAATTTATGATCATATTCAATCCCATATATACAAAATCCACTGTGCGTTAATATTAATCCACGTCCTTATCCATGAAATCCATGCCCACATCATAAAACTCATGATGTAGAAAAATGAATTCATGTCCACATCCACAAAAATTCACTATGCACAAATATAAATCCACATCCACGTCCACATTGCACGGTACAAAGATATAAATCCACATCCACTTTCATAAACTTTAAGTGCAAAGAGATAAATCTACTTCCACGTCCACAAGATCTATAATGTAAAAAATAAATCCACGTTCACGAAATTCACTGTGCTGAAATTTAAATCCACGTCTATGCCCAAAATCCACAATGCAAAATATAAATCCACATCCACTTCCACGAACTTTATAATGTAGAAATATAAATCCACGTCCACATCCACATCCACATTCACAAAGTCATTAGTGCGAAAATGTAAATCCACGTCTACTTTCAGAAAATTTATAATGCAAGAAAGATAAATACGTGTCCACGTCCACAATGCTCATAATGCAAAAAGATATATCTATGACCACGTCCATAATATCCACAATGCAGAAAATAAATCCACGTCCACACAATCCACGATATTGAAATATAAATCCATGTTCGCTCTCACAATTTGTAATGTAGAAATGCATATCCACATATATGTCTACATCCACAAAACCATTCATGAAGAGATATAATTCCACATCCTAATCCTTGTCCCGTTGTGACGGAAGTTAAATCCACAATTTTCCCCACGATTTGACATATGATGCAAGATTTCGATCATGTCATCTCATTAAATACCACATTTTAAAAAGAACTTGTTAGCTACTTGAAATAAATAAATATGTACAAAGTGATGACAAAATTGAGGAATTTAAACCAATAACAGGTGACCATGTCCATATCCACTTTGAAGAAGGGTAAATCCACAATCATGTGCCCTTGATCCATCGAGAAATGCCACGAGCTAAAACAACTGTTAGTGTTAAGAATATGTAAAGAGCTGGGTTTGAAAGAATTTACGCTCACAGCACTTGGTTGAGAAGACAATTCATGTTCACTGTTGCGATCAAAATTTTATGAAGAGTGGAACAACGTCCACCGTTTAGCGCAAGCTAAATTTACATCCACATTGAAGAATATTTGCCTTTTGAAGAAAGCTAAATCTTTGATCACGTCTATAATTAAAATTTGAAGAAGAGTCAAATATGCGCCACATCCATGTTAATTGAAACATGTCTCATCAAAGAAAAATTATGAGTTTAAAAGAAAATTGGTTGACTTGTGCATATCGGGGAACTTGGTCCTTGAATTGATTCTTGTCTCGGTCGCGTCCACGTTCTTCGAGGCCCCATTAGATATTTTGCTTTGCCAAGGAGTTTCAGTAATAAGTAATAAAAAACGTGTTTTGAAATTAAGAGTAATGAGATTTGGATGACTTCTAAAGGGGATACTTAGTGGCTTTAATAGATAAAATGATTATGAAGACTCGAATTCAAACTTATCAACATTTTAGAAAGACATGGACGAACTTTATTTAAAATTGTTGAACATTTAAGACCGTTGTTTTAAAAGGTAGTGTCAGGACTCGCCTCGCGGCTCGCCTCGGGGCAGGACAGTGGCAAAACGCCCTGGGGCTAACGTGCGGGGTTTAGTTCCTATGAGGCTTACGCCCTAAGCGTCCAACCGTACGCCCTAAACACGCCTAACGCCCAACGCCCAGGGCTCGCCTAACAGTTCTTACACAAATTATATTTTAAATTCCTTAATTAAATCATTCACCCTCATAATTGTTTAACAAAATAATGATACTTAATAGTTTTTCATCTATAGAAATAGAAGATTGGGTGTAACTCATATAACAAGTCGTAGTATTGGATATTTACTATTTGAGAACGTCATGAGGGTGAATATCACTTAATTTTTTTTTTAAAAAAAACACATAGCGGAATTGTACATTTTCACTTGTCATTGGTCATAAGTCCTATGTATCAGAATTATCATATAATTTTATTTTTTGTTCATGAAGAAGTTATGTTTTAATTGTAATATTGATAAATTTTATTGATTATTTGCTTATAGGGAGATAAAATGAATAGTATGATAGTAATAGTGTTTTAAGAAACTATGTTTTTTTCTGTGTTTGAAAGTTAAAATGTTAGAATTGATTTGCATTTCATAATAGCTTTTATTTCATTGTATTGTTTATACTTGTAAAATTATGTTATATATAATTACAAGTTATAAGCGGTGTATAATGGATTGCTTTGATCATTTTTTTGTGAGGATCAAGCGCGCGCGCACACACACACACACATTTATTTACAGTTTTCTTTTATTTTTTTATGTAATTTACCTATTTAAAAATATTTATTGTAATTATATTATTTTAAGAAATACTAAAAATTAAATACCCATGGGGCTTACGCCCCGTGCCTCGAGGCTTACACCTCGTCGAGGCATATGTAAAACGCCCCGCCTTACGCCCCCGCCTTTTAAAACACTGTTTAAGACCACTTTTGTGCTACTTCTAAAAAAACATTGCCCCAGTTTCCAGTCCTGGAGGCACTTGGTTCTAAACTGTTGAAAAGTGAGAAGTTATAATGAAAGTATTTATAGATGAAGAACTAGGGTTTCAACTCTCAATCAATTTTTTTTTTTTTTGGGCGGGATTTGAGATATGGCCATTTGAATATCAAAATTTGCTCAAGAATGATCCAAAATATGGCAGAAAAGGCTGAAACTAATTGTCCTTTCTCTTCAGAATTGCAGCAATTTGGTCAAGATAATACCGAAGTTTTTGACGTTTAGGTGGGAGAATTCGAAAATATGAGAGAGAGGGACAAATTTTGCACTAAAATGGTGAAGCTATTTTCTGCATCACAGAGAGGAAGGTCAAATATTTGCCTAAAATGAGAAAACAAGAGGCTTGGGGTGAATGCAGCTGAGAATAAGATTAGGTTTTAGGGTGTCAAATGGGCGAACTTAATGGGTTATTTCAGATGAGTGTAAATGGGCCATGTGGTATATTTATGGAAGATACATTTGGGCTGCGAAAATAGTGCTCTTTCCCTACCTTAAACATTTTCTTGGGCTTCCTTATCTTAATAATTTATACATGTTATACTTATAACATATAATACTATTTACTAATATATATATATATATATATATTACTACTATTATTAATTCATTAGTATTTTTATATGTAAATTTTCTAGTTTATATTTTTATTTTGGCCATGTTATAATAATACTAATGCTAATATTAATAATAAGAGTAATAATAATGGTACTACCAATATAAATAGCAGTAGTAAAAACGGTAACAATTACAATGATGGGTAAACAAATAGATTATTAATTACTAGGAAGCACAAGGAAATCGATTAGAGGAAAAGTGGGACAAAATTGGGTGTCAACAACTAGTACAACATCAGTTTGCCGATTCGCCTGGAACTAGGAGGAAGCTACTGAATTCGGACAAACAACAATGCCCAACTTTAAGGATCAGATTCAAGAAGATTAAATGATGACATTGAGTACATACACAGGAGAGGAACATGGCAGCAGGTTGCAAATCAGAATGAATATTATCAACTGAGTAAGTATAGGAGCTAGATTTTTATTTCTTTCATACCTTCTACTAGTTCCCTCTTTGGACATGATGTAGCTGTAACCACAGCAGATACACCTGTTATTTCCTCTGCTTTTATCTTTAATAAAAAAACACCATTAGGCAATATGCCTAATGGTCTGTTAATTTAAGAAAATTTTGTCATTTCTATGGCAATACTTAGGTTTTTTTTAATGCATTAAATCTACTTCTAAAAGGCAAAAGTTAATCTTCTCATCAAGCAAACAAAGGCGTTTTTGAACTGCTTTTGTCATTTGTTCAACAACCCTACTCAATGTCTAATTCAGGGTTGATTCTAGAGTTTAATTTATGATTTTACAGAATATGTGGGGTAGCTTGTAGGAAATGTAGAGAACTTCTAGTACTTATCATTTTTATTTTTATTTGTATGATATGCCTGAGACGATTTAAATAGGGAATACGATTAGTGAAGATTCATAGAGTTGACAACAATTTTTTGAGACTGAGACATATCAATTATTATTATTCAGACCTCTCTATAACAACATTTTTTTATGACCAAGCTTTCCTAGAAACCGACTTCCATATTATGCTATATTATATTTCTCTATAACAGTATCTCGCTATAGAAAAAATGTCCAGACAAATGAAACTGTAATAAAAAGGTTTTGACTGTATGTGTGGTGGACTGGTGGCTATTGATAATAGGCATGCTTTTTTTGACAAATAGCGTCAACGGAGGAGTAGGTGATGTATAAAAGTAAATAAGTTGACTGGGGCTATGGACATTAAATGGGACCTATCCCAGTTCTTTCATTTGACTGGTGTTGTCCAATTTCGACAATGGTTTATCCTTACAAGTTGAAGATATTCGAAGACAACTTGGTTTGAAAACTATTTTGGCTGTTCATAATTTTTGAGAACACAAAAGGTGGGTTCCGTCATGGTTTACATTAATATAATATCTTATCATATTTCTTCATTTAAATTCAAATCAGATCGATATTATACCTTATGATGTATTTTTGTGGCTTCATATATTAACAAGTTTTTAAGTTGAAAGGGTGTGTTGAAGATATGCTATTAGGTTATATGACTAGTGGTTTGAGGTTCATCATGCTTTTAGTGAGCATTGGACTCCATATGCAATTGCACACACTGACACTGGTGTTTTGTTTACCTCCTTTCCTTGCATGAATTGTGTCTATACTGGAGTTTTATTGCAGTGACTGTAATGTCTTCCCGTGTCCTTAAGTATATGATTTAATTTTGCTAGTTTTTTATTCATCTCGTTCATTATTCACGATCTTCCACTTTAAATGAAATTTAAGATCCTAAGGAAAAAAAAATAAGAAACAGATTTTCTCATCTTAATTACTAAAGGGCACGCCAATCAACCTATCTTGGGGTGTACAAAGAAAACCGACAAACCGTACTAAACCGACAATCCAAATCAAACCGACAAAAAATTTCCGATTAAAGGTTTGGTTTGACTTGGTTTAGTATTGAGAGAAAAAAGACCCGATCATAAATGGTTTGGTTTGGTTTTATCTAAAAAAGTCAAACCAAACCAAACTAACCCGACATTACATGTATACAATTTTTAAATATATTTTATACATAAAAAAATTATTTGTAATGTAAATTATATATATTTCCCAAAATTTCATAGTTTTTGTCTTTTAACATAATATTTCGGGTCATTTGCACGATTTCCCTTCAACGGCACCAATCTTTAATTTTGCCCTCAAATTGGTGGTCTTTAATTTTTGTCCTTCGCTAAAAATCTCTTGGTTTCGGGTTCGAACCCCCACTCAGTCAAAAATAAAAATCGCAAGGTAGAATTTGGATTCTTAAGGCAGAGGTTTGCCTTTAGGCAATTTTTTTTTTTTTTTTTTTTTTTAACTTAGTTGGAATTTTACAAACCTCTACCTCAAGGCCTAACTTTTTTCCGAATAGGCCTAATTTTGGGCAAAAGTTAGACTTATTCAGGCAATGTAAACCTCTGCCTGAATAGGTCTAACTTTGTCCAAATAGGCCTAACTTTGTTACAAACTTCTGCCTTGCGATTATTTTTTAAAATATTTGACTATGCAGGGGTTCGAACCCAAAACCCACGAGTTTTAGGCGAAGGACAAAAATTAAAAGATTTCAAATTTGAGTGGCAAAAATTAAAGACTTGTGCCTTTGAAGGGCATTCCGCACAAAAAAAAATGTATTATTTCAAGCTTGGTCCAATAAGTTTTATAGCCCATAGATATTAGTAATTCAAATAAAGTCCAAAAAAAACCAAATTAATGTTAAAGCTGACAAAAGAAATTCAATACTAGCACTAGCAATGACAATAATGTTCGATATCTATTCTTTAGTTTTGCATTTGTTTAGATAGTGAAAATACATAACTTAATTTTATTTTTTCATTTGTCATGTGATTCATACTTACTAGCCGTACTTATTTTAGCATGACTTGTAGTTTTAGATTATGATAATTTTTGCTATGGCTTATTAATTAGCAATATTTATTTTATGCGATTTTATTATTTTTTTTGTTGAATATTTCATCACTCATCTCACATTTTGTGTTGTTTATTAAAAAATACCTTAATTATATAATTGTATCTTACTAGGACTAAAGAAATATTTGAAGTAAAAACTATATATTATGTATGAAGAGGTTTCCGGAAAAAGGAAAAAAAATCCGAAAAAACCGAGAAATTCGAGAAAATCCAAGGTCGAAAAACTCGACTTTTATTGGTTTGTAGAGTTAAAAATCTGACACAATTGATTTGATTTGGTATTTGACAAAATCGAACCAACCCGGTCCATGTACCCCCCCCCCCCCCCCCAATCCTACCAACTGCGCTCTTTTTTTTTTTTTTGTTTGGCTTTAGGCATTTAATATATGAAAACTTATTGGATAGTCTAATTCATGGCAGATGCGTTCACTATCGAAAGATTCTCCATTTCTAGAACTTGAACCCGAGAGCTCCACCCACACCCCGTTAATTATCCTTATTTATCACCTAAGTTATCCTTAATTAGCAGCCCTAAATCAAGAATCTCCCCAAAATCAGGGATTTCCTATTAATGGCTAACAGTCATTAGCTAGTAATCAGGAGTTAATTAGGACTCCTTTCTTTGTATAAATTCATTGTAAATCCTACAGTTTGATCTTTGAAAAGTCATTACATTCTTTTACTTCAAATTATTCTGGTCTCTATCTCTTTATTCAACTTGGTATCAAGAGCCACGTTATTTTTGTTTTTTTTTTCTCTTCGAGTTAGAATTTTTTCCCTTCTCCAGAAAATTGGTTTGATTCTTCTCTAGAAAATCTGTTTGATTCCTTTTTTTAACTTCATTTTTTTTCCTTTTTGAATCTGTGGGGTCCAGTCCCCTATCCCATATTTTAAGAAAGGAAGATTTTTCTTCCTTTGACAAAATCACATTGGTAGCAATTGTGGAATTGGCTAACAAGCAAATTCCTTTGTTCACATAGTCGTGATGTAAGCGCTTACCTCATCATAGGAAATTCATTCCTATAAATAGGTAGCTTATGGTTCATTTGTATCACACCAAAAAATCTCAGATAATACATCTGAATGAGAGCAAAGTGAGGTATTCCATAGACTGTAAGAAAATAGTCTATGAAGAAAAATAGAGTGTGAGTGATATTGTAGTGAGGTGGGAAAAATTAAAAGAGTGTTTTTCTTTTTGAGTGTGTAGTGGTCTTTGGAGTATTTATACTCGTGACTACACAATGTAAAATTCCTTACTATAGTGATATCAGCTGCTCCTCTTGGCCGTGGTTTTTCCCTTATTCAGAAGGGTTTCCACGTAAAATCTTGGTGTCATTATTGCTGCATTTTATTTTTGCTGATTTAACCATAACTTAGTGTTCCGCGTTTATCACTAATACCGTGAATATTATTTTTGCGGGTCTATTTTATTCCCAACAAGTGGTATCAGAGCCAAGGTTCTGTCTGAGTATGCTCTGTGGTTGCAGCACAGTCTGAACTTCCACATCAGAAAAGAATTACTTTGGTCTTCGAATAAAATAGTATTTGTATTTGTGATAAACGATGGAAGCCAACACTAGTAGAATGGTTACTTTGAGTGGCGTAAATTATGCCATCTGGAAGGGCAAAATGGAAGATTTGCTCTATGTCAAGAATTTTCATCAACCTGTCTTTGGAAATAAAAAGCCTGATAATAAATCAGATGAAGAGTGGAATTTGTTGCATCGGCAGGTTTGCGGCTTTATTAGACAATGGGTTGACGATAATGTGTTGAACCATATTTCTGGAGAGACACATGCACGGACCCTATGGGAGCATCTTGAAAGTTTGTATGCTCAAAAAACTGGTAATAACAAGATGTTTCTGATAAAGCAAATGCTGGGTTTAAAATACCACGATGGTTCCGCAATGACAGATCATCTGAATATTTTCAGGGGATCATGAACTAGTTATCTGCTATGGGCATTAATTTTGATGAAGAAATTCAAGGCTTGTTTCTACTTGGTTCCCTACCAGATTCTTGGGAAATTATTAAAACTTCATTATCAAATTCTGCTCCGGATGGTGTGATCTCTATGGATCTTGCCAAGAGCAGTCTTTTAAATGAAGAGATGAGAAGAAAATCTCAAGGTTCCTCCTCATCAGATGTCTTGGTGACTGACACTAGGGGGAGAGGCAAGAATCGTGGTTCTCAAAATAGAGAACATCATAGAAGCAAATCCAGAAGCAGACTTAAAGATATTGACTGCTATCATTGCGGGAAGAAAAGGCACACAAAAAGGTTCTGCCGGATTTTGAAAAAGGAGAATAGAGAAAAGGAGGAAAAGAAAAAAGATGGCAATCGTGTTGCCGCTATCACTACAGAAGATCTTGTTACTGTCCTTGATGCGGATCTGATAAATATTGCTTGTGATGAGTCAAGCTGGGTTGTGGACAGTGGTGTCGCATCTCATGTGACATCAAGGAAGGAATTTTTCTCATCCTATACTCCGGGTGACTTTGGAACTTTGAGTATGGGTAATGAGACTGTATCCAGGGTGGCTGGTGTTGGAACGATCTGTTTGAAAACTAGTATTGGAACTAAACTAGTTTTAAACAATGTAAAGCATGCACCTGATGTTCGTTTGCACTTGATCTCTGTTGGTGTTTTGGATGATGAGGGATATGTCAGTACCAATGGTGCTGGAAAGTGGAAGCTTACTAAAGGTTCCATGATTGTGGCTCGTGGCGAAAAGCGTTGTGGTCTATACTGGACTACGACCTCTACCTGTGTTGATATGGTGAATGCAGTTGAGAGCAATAGCTCTTCAACGTTATGGCATAAGAGGCTTAGCCACATTAGCGAGAAAGGACTAAATGTTCTGGCCAAAAAGAAATTATTGTCAAATTTCGAAAGTGCTAAATTAGATAAGTGTGAGCACTGCTTGGCTGGAAAACAAAATAGAGTTTCTTTCAAGTCTCATCCTCCTTCAAGAAAGACAGAGTTGCTTGAGTTGGTGCATTCAGATTTATGTGGTCCAATGAAGACAAGGACCTTGGGTGGTGCACTTTATTTTGCTACCTTTATTGATGATTGCTCAAGGAAACTTTGCGTCTACGTCTTAAAGACTAAAGACCAAGTGTTGGGTGTCTTTAAGCAGTTTCAGGCCTCAGTTGAAAGAGAAACTGGAAAGAAGCTGAAGTGTATTCGTACTGATAACAGTGGTGAATATTGTGGACCGTTTGACGAATACTGCAACCAACAGGGTATCAGACACCAGAAGACTCCTCCTAAGACTCCTCAGCTTAATGGTTTAGCAGAGAGGATGAACAGGACCTTGATGGAAAGAGTCGGATGTTTGCTTTCTGAAGCAAAGTTGCCGAATTCCTTTTGGGGTGAGGCTTTATTGCCCGCCACACATGTTATTAATCTATCCCCTGCGGTTGCTTTGCAAAGTGATGTTCCAAACAGAGTTTGGTATGGCAAGGATGTTTCCTATGACCACTTGAAAGTGTTTGGTTGCAAAGCTTTTGTACATGTGCCTAAAGATGAGAGGTCAAAATTAACTGCCAAGACAAGACAGTGCATCTTTATTGGTTATGGCCTTGATGAGTTTGGTTACAGGCTATATGATCCAATTGAGAAGAAGGTTGTGAGAAGCCGTGATGTTATCTTCACGGAGGATCAAACCATTGAAGATATTAACAAAGTGAAGAAGATAAAATCTTCAAGTTCTGAAGGTTTAGTTAATCTTGATCAAGTTCCTCATACAAATGCTGATGAAGTTGGTGGGCTCGATGACGATGGTGATGCCCAGAATCATGTTCCAAATCAGCATGTTGATGATGATAACGATGCTGTTATTGATGAAGTAGATGCTTCTACTCATGAAGTTGTGGATGAATCAGATATTCCACTTAGAAGGTCTACTAGACAGCATGTTCCTTCTTCCCGTTATTCACCTAATGAGTATGTATTACTCACTGATGGGGGAGAACCTGAATGCTATGAGGAGGCCATGGAAGATGAGCACAAGGATCAATGGATTGAAGCCATGCAAGATGAGATGAAATCTCTGCGTGAGAACCATACTTATGAGTTGGTGAAATTGCCTAAGGGCATGAGAGCTTTGAAGAACAAGTGGGTGTTCAACGTTAAAGCCGAAGAACACAGCTTGAAGCCCAGATACAAAGCTAGATTGGTTGTTAAAGGATTTGGTCAAAGGAAAGGTATTGACTTTGACGAAATATTTTCTCCTGTCGTGAAAATGTCCTCCATTCGGACAGTTCTTGGTTTGACTACTAGTCTTGATTTGGAGATTGAGCAGATGGATGTGAAGATTGCTTTTCTTCACGGTGACTTAGAATAGGAGATTTATATGGAACAACCTGAGGGCTTCAAGGCAAAAGGTAAAGAAAATCTTGTATGCAAACTCAAGAAGAGTCTATATGGATTGAAGCAAGCTCCCAGACAGTGGTACAGGAAGTTTGAGTCTGTTATGGGGGAGCAAGGCTACAAGAAGACTTCTTCAGATCACTGTGTGTTTGTACAAAGATTTTCTGATGATGACTTTATCATCCTTCTGCTATATGTGGATGATATGTTGATTGTAGGCAAAAATGCTTCCAGGATTGACGAGTTGAAGAAACAGTTGAGTAAGTCTTTTGCAATGAAAGACTTGGGTCATGCTAAGCAGATTTTGGGCATGAGAATTACTCGTTCGAGAGATGAAAAGAAGCTTTATTTGTCGCAGAAAAAGTACATAGAACGTGTACTAGAGCGCTTCAATATGAAGAGTGCTAAGTGGGTTAGCACACCTCTTCCTGGTCATCTGAAATTGAGCAAAAAGATGTGTCCTACAACAACAGAGGAAAAAGAGAGAATGGCCAAGATTCCTTATTCCTCTGCCGTCGGAAGTTTACTGTATGCAATGGTATGCACTCGACCAGATATTGCTCATGCAGTCGGTGTTGTTAGCAGATTTCTCGAAAATCCAAGGAAAGAGCATTGGGAAGCTGTGAAGTGGATACTCAGGTATCTAAGAGGAAGCTCAGATGAATGCTTGTGTTTTGGAGGATCAAATCCAATTTTGAAGGGCTATACAGATTCTGATATGGCAGGTGACCTTGATAACAGAAAATCCACTACTGGATATTTGTTTACTTTTTCAGGGGGAGCTATATCATGGCAGTCGAAGTTGCAGAAGTGTGTCGCACTGTCTACAACGGAAGCAGAGTATATTGCGGCTACTGAAGCTGACAAAGAGATGATATGGCTCAAGAGATTCCTTCAAGAACTTGGATTGCAGCAAATGGAGTATGTTGTCTATTGTGACAGTCAGAGTGCAATAGACTTGAGCAAGAACTCCATGTACCATGCGAGAACAAAACACATCGATGTCAGATATCATTGGATTCGTGAGCAATTGGAAAGCGAATTGTTCCAAGTCAAGAAGATTCACACGAATGAAAATCCTGCAGATATGCTGACCAAGGCGGTACCGAGAGACAAGTTCGAATCGTGCAAAGAACTTGTCGGCATGCACTCAAATTAGAAGCCAGTGTACCCTCCTTCAGGTGAATGGGACTGGAGGGGGAGATTTGTGGGGTCCAGTCCCCTATCCCATATTTTAAGAAAGGAAGATTTTTCTTCCTTTGACAAAATCACATTGGTAGCAATTGTGGAATTGGCCAACAAGCAAATTCCTTTGTTCACATAGTCGTGATGTAAGCGCTTACCTCATCATAGGAAATTCATTCCTATAAATAGGTAGCTTATGGTTCATTTGTATCACACCAAAAAATCTCAGATAATACATCTGAGTGAGAGCAAAGTGAGGTATTCCATAGTCTGTAAGAAAATAGTCTGTGAAGAAAAATAGAGTGTGAGTGATATTGTAGTGAGGTGGGAAAAATCAAAAGAGTGTTTTTCTTTTTGAGTGTGTAGTGGTCTTTGGAGTATTTATACTCGTGACTACACAGTGTAAAATTCCTTACTATAGTGATATCAGCTGCTCCTCTTGGCCGTGGTTTTTCCCTTATTCAGAAGGGTTTCCACGTAAAATCTTGGTGTCATTATTGCTGCATTTTATTCTTGCTGATTTAACCATAACTTAGTGTTCCGCGTTTATCACTAATACCGTGAATATTATTTTTGCGGGTCTATTTTATTCCCAACAGAATCAGCCTCGGGAGGGATTCACGAGATACCTTGTCAACAAAATTGACAGACATAACTTTCTGATCCGGAAGTTCCATTTCAAAACTTTCATTAGAGGCAAAAGCCTCCTTGGTATTCTAGATAGCTCAAAGGTTGTACCCATAGAAGACAAAGAAAAAGAAGCTTGGGAGTCTGACAATGGAAAAATCATCACATGGCTTATTAATTCTGTCTCTATTGATATATCTATGGAACTGATATCTTTTGAGAAAGCATCATAAATGTGGAGTCATCTACATACCCTCGGTAACCAACAGAATTTGGCTAGAGAATTCAAATTGGAACGACTACTAGCATAATCGACACAAGGTGAGAATATTGGTGAGAAAAATATTCGTTCTTTATATTCTGGATTACTCACATTATGGGCAGAGCAAGATCAAGTTTTTGCAGCCTCTATTCCTGCGACTGCTTGAAGGATTTCCTCGCTACTATGAAGAGGACAAGGGCTGTTCAATTTCTAATGAAACTCAGATCTGAGTTCGAGCCATTGCGTGCCAGTAGCCTTAACCGAGAAAAACCACCAATTTTGGATGTGGTAGTTTCTGAAGTCATTCGCGAAGAAACTTGGTTGGGTTCTCAAGCTTCTATGGATAATTCCATTTCCATGGACACTGCCATGGCTTCATATAGAAGTTCTTCCTTCTCAGGCAACTCCAACAAGCCAGTTCAGTGCTATCATTGCAAGGAAACAGGGCATGTCATCTCTCATTGCAAAAGGCAGAATTATTGCAACTATTGTAAGAAGGATGGTCACATTATTCTGGCAAATGCTCAACTCCTCATAAAGCATTTCAGGCGATGGCAAGAGATGTTGATACACAATGAACACCGGACACAAAGACAAATCAAGCACTAGCCTTGCTTGATCGCAACAATATTTATAAGACGGTACAAGAATCATTGGCGACTGCTCTTCCTAATGCAATCTCTACAACTCTAACTGCTACGTACCCAGGTGAGAATAAAATTTCGGATTCAATGGTATGGCATATTGATTCCGCAGCATCTAACCACATGACAGGAAATCAAAAACTTTTTTCTGATTTATCTAAAACACGTTCTCCACATGAAATTGTTACTGCAAATAGTCATGTTTTATCTGCATCAGGCATTGGCTCCATTAAACCATTTTCAGAAGTTCTTTGTGTACCAAAACTTACTGCAAATCTTTTATCTGTCGGACAGTTTTTAGAACAGAATTTTATGGTTATTTTTTCTCCTAATGGTTGTGTTATTCAGAACATATTGACAGGGAAACGATAGCCAGTTGGCAGGTTGTTTCTTCTTCAATCTTCGGACACCAAACTTCAAGGTTTTCTTTCAGCTTCAAATAAAAATGTCGAGTTTTCAAATAAAATGTGGAACTTGTGGCATCTCCGTTTAGGTCATCCATACGCTTCTCATTTAAAATTCATGTTGAAATCTTGTAATTTGTTGGGTAAACGCTCACTGATTTTGCCCTCTACATTACCTTGTGAGAGTTGTGTAAGATTAAAGAGTCATAAGCTTCCATTTTAATAGAGCAATACTATTTATTCTACTCCTTTCGATTTAATTCATAGCGATGTTTGGGGACCTTCTCCAATTATATCTCGTTCAGGGTACAAGTATTTTATCTTATTTAGTGATCATGCATCTCGTTAGACATGGGTTTTATTTTTGAAACACAAATCTGAGGTACTAAACATTGTCAAAAAAATTTATAACCTTATAGAAACGCAGTTTGAGAAAAAAATTAACATTTTTTGTTCAGATTTGGGAGAGGAGTATGTCAATACAAACCTCACTAATTTTTTTTAAGAAAAAGGAATTATTCATCAACGTTCTTTCCCCTATACACCTGAACAAAATGGTGTGGCGGAGCGTAAGAATAGAAATGTTGTAGAAACTGCCTTAACTCTTCTTGATGCTTCAAATATTCCAAAAACATTTTGGGCTGAAGCAATCCAAACATCTATTTATTGTAACACTCCGCAAATTCGGGTTAGGTGTGAATATTTAAAACTAGTAATAAGATGATATTTTAGCTATATGAATCCATTCGGGATGAATTTGAGGGATAAGCAGTCATTTTGAAGTCGAACCAAATAGTAGAGTTCGTAAGAGTTCTCAAACTCGTCTAAATTGCGGTAGGTCTAACTTATAAGCCAGTTTCTCAAAAATACGTTGGTAATTTGGGAAAACTTCCTCGATGAAAGTTATGGGTATTTGAAATACCTTTCCAACGGCAGGTTATCTAGCTCCAACAGACCTCTGTGCTAGGAGTTATACCCTTTTTACTGAACATCATCAGTACAGTGTAAAAATTAGGCGTGCGCGGCGCCCTGGGCGATACCCCATGCCAAGTTTCCAGGAAACTCAAACTTTAGACACCACAAAAATAGATACACTGTGCACGTTGCCCTGGGAGACGTCCCAGGCGACGCTCCATGTCATTTTATGCCTGAAGCGATTTTTCCCGAATTTGATAAAAGTCTAACTTCGTTATATTGATTCCCACTTCGTTTTGGCCGACTTTTTGAGATGAAACAACCCTAAAATTTCCCCAAACTATATAAGGCATGTTCTTGATTAATTCTCATCATTTCAACATCAATCTAATATCAAATTAACACTAGTTCATCCTTCAAACCATAGATTCTTGAAAACCGAAGAAAGAGAAGTTGAAGGAGACTTTGGGAAACTTCTTAAAGGTATGTTCTACAATTATTATTGAGGTTATTAAGTGGGATGGGACTATTTTAAGGTATTATAAACAATTAGAATCCATGGGTGATTCATGGGGGATTCAAGAACATGTTTTTGGGCACAAAAGCCCCAGTTTTGCGATAAGGGTGGGAACTCTTTGAATTTGGTTAAAGTTCAAAACTTTGTCATTATTAACCTATTTTAGAGTGATTTTTGAACCTTGGAAATTCTATTGGTACCGTTTTAGTAGGATTTGAGGTATGTCTCTTTTGAAAACCTTCTTTTGATGTATGTCTCTTTAAAAAAAAATCCTTTTTGACTATAAAGGTGATTTGTATGTCTCTGTTTTAACATACTCTTTCGAACGGTTTTATGAACTCCTTGATTGTGGTTTCCGTGTGTGAGGAACAAGCCCACATTAAACCTTGTTTGTACTATATTATATATACATAGTCAAGATTGTATTCCTCTCTAAAGGATGATTGAAAAATTGAGATATAAAGCTTGGTGTTTTGAATTTGAATTACCCCATAAGGGATGTTTAAACTTGATAATTGAAAAGTTTGACTATCTCATGGGAATGCTCTATAATAGATTGTTTTGAACTTGAAACTTGTTTAAAAAAGTGAATTCGATATCTAAAAATTGAATGACTTGATGTACCCCTATAATGGGATGATGAACATGATCCTTAATGAATAAATTGACTATCATGATATGACTTGTGATTCGTCTTTCATGCCATGATTTGAGATTCGGCTCTATGCTATGATTATGAATTGGCTATTTTGCTATGATTCTCTTTGGCCTAGCTACTCGGGAGGAAGAGTAGTCACTAAGAATCCTAGTGGGGTTAGCCTAGCCATTCGGGAGGAAGAGTGGTCATCGAGGGTTACATACCCCGATGTGGTATTTTCCTAACTATTTGGGAGGAAGGGTAGTCATCGTGGGTCAAATTGCCCCTGTGTGGTGCTTCTGTTCGGTTTTGGGAACATTAAATGGTCATCCCTTCGTTATGTTGATTTGGGCTTGTATCGGCCTGTGTTATACTTTGGTTGCCTGCGAGTGGCTTGTTGATGATCTTGAATTTATGATTGAAAGACTTAAATGCGATAAATGACATAACGAGTTGAAATTGATTTACTTCTTCTTTGAAGGTTTTCATTAATGGTGTTACTAAGTTTGGTGATTTATTCTATCTCTGAATTTAAACTGCTTTTATTGACACCATTTTACTGATCCTTACTATATTATTTTGTTATATTAACTATTGTCCCGGAGACACTCACTAAGTACTCAGTACTCAGGCATACCATTGTTGTTTTTAATGGTGTGTTAGGTATCGTTGAGGAGTAGGTTCATGATACGCCTTCAATCTTCGGTGAGCCCACTTGATTTTTCGTGGGGCACCAAAATCTTTACCTTTTTCGTATTTTAGTTTTCGGGTTGTGTCCCGATGAGTTAGACATTTATTCATTGTCTTAGAAGCTCCATAGATAGCTATCATATTGTGGGTAGTGTGTAAGAGTCTCGTATGACTCATTGGGGCATTTTTCCATGTTTATTAACTGAATACTTAATTTGATTTCCGCTGAATTATCTCTAGAAATGATTATGCTTTCATTCAATTATAGATGACTTGTTTTGCGTTCAGTAAGACAATTACTTAAGGGTAATGGTTAGGTGTACATTGATTACAATAAGGTGCTTTCGGTGTTATTCATAGCATCGGATGTTTGTTACGTCCATGGTCGGGTTTGGGGCGTCACAATCTTGGTATTACAGCCTAGGTTTAGATGTGTCCTAGGATCTGTCCATATCTGTGGAGCTGTGTCTAGTGGAGTCTTCCTTGTGCAGCCTGATCACCTGCATAATCGAAAGACTACCAAGGTGTCACGACCCAACCCCGTGGGCCGTGACTAGTGCCCGAGTAGGACACCCATACACACTCACTTACCAAATCGACATATCAATGACTTATCCGTATTCAGCATACATCAATTTATATAGATACTGAGAATAGATGTCGTCTTAAGCGGTCACATGTAACAAATATATCATACAGAAGCCGGCAAGGCTATCGGAAAACATATCGCCCAAATATACACATACATATACATACATACAGGCCGTTTCGGCCGTCACAGCAAACGGGACCGCTTAAGACGCAATTCACAGACATAACCGAACAATAACGACCCATGACCCACATATATGTCTACAGGCCTCTACGAATAACAACAGAAACATATGACGGGACAGGGCCCCGCCATACCCCAAATAGTCATATATCTACATAAATATGTGCAACAAAAGGGTTTGTACCAAAAGTATGAGCTCCGGATCAAAGGAGCACTCCAAAGTAGCAGAATAGGTATCCTAGGCTGGCGGATTACCACACTGAGCGTCTGTACCTGCGGGCATGAAACGCAGCCCCCGAAGAAAGGGGGTCAGTACGAAATATTACCTGAGTATGTAAAACATGAAATACAATAACCAAGATCATAACGGAAATACGAATGTATGGAAAATGAGTATAAAAATCAATATATCTTTAAAACACAAATGATGCATATATAAAAATCATGCATAGGGCTCAGGAACGTGGTCGCCACTCCGACGCTGGCGCCACAACACATCATACTTCAGAAGGTTTCAAATCTCCGTACAACCCCGAACACATCGTAACATCATAGCACATCATAACATCATAACACATCATATGCCATAACACATCATAACGCCGTATATAAGCGGTACCCGGCCCTATGGCGAGGGACTCGGGAACCGTAACACATCATACTGCCGAATATAACGTAGTGCGCACAATGACAAAACCGGCCCGGGACTCGGCGAACGATATAATAGTAGTATGCACGAGCATATTAGTGAGAAACCATATGCACATAAATCAAGACTCGACGGATAAGTATACTTACCGACCCCTGAAGGCTCAGAAACAAGTTTCGGGTCAATCCGACTTAGTATAAGAAAGTTATGAGCGTTTGAAGTACAGAACCTTCTACGAACGTTTCAGAAGCCATTCTTGGAAAATCAAAGCCATAATCATGTCAAGTACCTTTCGGATATCGTTATGGATCGAATCAAATAGAGCTTTTGGAACCATATGTACGTATCAAAATATATCAAAGACTCGATGGAATAATCGAACGTCCTAGCATTTGAAAATCAAAACTTTAGTCATATCAATTATCTCTCGAATGTCATTCGGAAACATATTAGCCGAACCTCAGACATCACAGATACGCATTAAAATCATACGAAACAGCTTATGGAAATCAAGAATGTTAGCCATCCTAGTGGCTCTAAGAATAAGAATCTCTCTGAAGTCATACATATACATCATATACTTGTTTCGTAAGGATCATGCCAAAGAAAGAAAGGTTAGGATTTACATACCTCGCTCGCTTCCTAAGCTAATCCCAACTCAAGTCTCGGGCTCCCCAAGATCTACAATAACGTCATTAAATACCAAATGTTAGCTACAAGTACTTAGGAATTCAATCCTAACTAGCACTTGTCTACAGAAATTTCGGCAGCATCTCCCCTGTAAATACAACAACCCCGAGAATTCAACTCGGCCAAATTTATCAACAACCATACCAACAATTATTTCAACAATACCAACAATCAATTTGAAACATATTCCTACATTAGTAACCCGCTTTAACATAATTCAACGGCATTCCGTTTACATTCACTTCAACTACATACAATCAAACCAACGACAATGCTCGCATACTCCAACACTAATCCAAAGTCATTTAAACAAGATTCAAGAACATTTCAAACAATCCGCACAACATTCAAACAATCCAACCAAAACTCCATTCCACCCGAAACCTTCCAAATGCAACAAAAACAACCACAATACATTTTCTTCTTCCAAATTCATGAACTATACCAACAATTAACATGCTAGCAACATTATTTTCCATAAATACAAGAAGTAATATTATAGTCACATTGGCTTCCATAACCACTCTCCAACACTTACAACTTCAACTAGAATCATCAAACTTTCATTATCAACATAGAATCCACAACAACAACAACTAAAACACTAAATAAAATAATTGAGTCATTATTCCTACACACACACATACACACGGCCACCATACATATATCCATATTATCATGAATTTTACCCATTTCTACATACTAATACATACACAACCATCCATAACATATAAAAGAAGATTAATTCTTACATTTTTCCCTTAATTTCCCTCTTGGCTAGAATTATGGACTTGCAACAAAGAGAGGTTTTCTTGCTCCAACAATTATACCACGTTAAAGAGGACCTTTGAATTAGTAGGAATGCTAGGAGAAAATATTTTTTGGATCAAGATTAAAGGCTTCAAAAAAAAAAATTCTTTCCTTTTTCTTGGCCGAATGGCCTTTCTTATTTTGGTCTCAAGTTTTCTTGAATATTCTTGAATTGAAGATGACAAATGGTAATGGGTCATCCCTTTTTATTTACTTGTATTAAGTTCCCAAGTGGGCCTTGGCCCATCCACCTTGGCCGGCCACACTTGGGCCCTTTTTTTTTTTTTTCAAGCCCATTTATTTCAAGACCAATCTCCCCCCCCCCCCCCCCCTTTTTTTTTGAAAAATTATTTTTCAATTTCCAAATTTTCCCTTAGCCTTCCTCATTTTTTTCCATGAGTCATTTTGCGAATTTCCTTTTTTACCCCTAGCCATTCTTAATATTTCCACACCAAAATTTTCATAAACAACTTATGTATTAACAAGATCAAAATATAGCCTTGTCCTCAACTTGTCGCAATTACCTTAAAATATCCGAATGTGCAAAATACGGGATATAACATCCTTCCCCCCCCCCCCTTTAGAACATTCGTCTTCGAATGTTGAACTAGCCTTATAGGGTTTTATAAGCATTTCGGGGAAGTTTCTTTTATAGTCATCACATATAATTCATTCACCAATCAATATAACCAATTAAGGAATTTAGATTACCTGTAGGCATAGGAAACAAGTGAGGATACTTCTTCTTCATCTCTTCTTCAGCTTCCCAGGTCATTTCCTCCCGGTTATTGTTCCGCCACAATACCTTAACAGAAGGCACATCTTTGGTACGCTGTCTCCTCACCTGACGATCCAGGATGGCTATCGGCTGTTCTTCGTCGGACAGCTCCTCTGTCACCTGGATATCTTCTATAGGAAATATTCTGGAAGGGTCACCAATACATTTGCGGAGCATTGATACATGAAATACCGGATGTACTGCTTCCAGATGGAATGGTAAGTCTAACTTGTAGGCGACCTTGCCTATCTTCCGAACAATCTGATAAGGTCCAATATATCTCGGACTGAGCTTTTCTTTTCTGCCGAATCTCATTACACCTTTCATAGGTGACACTTTCAGAAATACCCAGTCACTAATCTGGAACTCCAAGTGTCGACGTCGATTATCTGCATATGATTTCTATCGACTATGGGCTGCTAATAACCGTTCCCGAATGAGTTTCACCTTATCAACTGCTTGCTGGATCATATCTGGACCAATTAACTTAGTTTCACCCACATCGAAGCAACTAATCGGTGATCTGCATTTTCTACCATATAGAGCCTCATACGGTGCCATCTGGATGCTGGAATGGTAGCTATTATTATAAGCGAATTCAATAAGCGGAAAATGGTCGTCCCAGCTACCCTTAAAGTCAATAACACAGGCTCGTAGCATATCTTCTAGTGTCTGAATCGTACGCTCGGCCTGTCCGTCGGACTGAGGATGGAACGCTGTGCTAAGACTTACCTGAGTCCCTAATCCTTCCTGAAACGACCTCCAGAAGTTAGCTGTAAACTGAGCACCTCTGTCGGATATAATAGATGTGGGAACTCCGTGAAGTCTTACTATCTCTTTAATATATAACCGGGCATAATCCTCAGCCGAATAGGTGGTCCTGACCGGAAGAAAATGGGCTGATATTGTCAGCCTATCAACAATAACCCATATGGAATCATACCTTCGTGGAGTGCGTGGTAAACCTGTAATGAAATCCATATTAATTGCTTCCCACTTCCAAGTCAGAATTTCCATTTCCTGTAATAACCCACCAGGTTTCTGATGCTCGATCTTAACCTGTTGGCAATTTGGGCACTGAGCAGCGAACTCTACAATGTCTCTTTTCATACCATCCCACCAATATAAGCATCTGAGGTCATGGTACATTTTTGTTGATCCCGGATGAACAGAATACCTAGCATAATGTGCCTCTCCCATAATCTGTCGCCGCAGCCCTGCAACTTCAGGTACACATAACCTGCCTCTATATAATAATACTCCGTCAGGTGTAATCTCGAACTGAGTCTTCTCCTTATCAAGGGCAGCATCTCTGTACCGTACCAGAATAGGATCCTCATATTGGCGTCGTTTTACTTCTTCCATAATAGATGATTCAGCAACTTCTCGGACAGAAACCCCAATATTTCCAGAAACAGCCAAACGGACTCCAAGACTGGCTAGTTGATGAATTTCACGAACTAGTTCTTTCTTTTCTGGCTGCACGTCGGTCAAGCTGCTCATAGATTTGCGGCTAAGTGCATCTGCTACAACATTGGCTTTCCCAAGATGATATAAAATGTCAACGTCATAATCTTTCAATAACTCGAGCCATCTCCTTCGCCGCAAATTCAACTCCTTTTGCTTAAAGATGTACTGAAGGCTTTTGTGATCCGTATAAATATCAACATGAACCCCATATAAGTAATGCCGCCATATCTTCAAAGCATGAATTACCGCTGCTAATTCCATATCATGAGTAGGATAATTTTTCTCGTGCGGTCTAAGATGCCGGGAGGAATAGGCTATAACTCGACCATGCTGCATTAATACACAACCTATCCCAACACCGGAAGCATCACAATAAATGACATACCCGTCTGACCCCTCGAGAAGAGTTAGGACTGGAGCTGTAATCAGCTTTTCTTTTAGCAACTGGAAGCTGCGTTCACAAGCATCGGTCCACTGGAACTTTGCTGCCTTCTGCGTTAGCTTCGTTAACGGTGCTGCAATTGAAGAAACATTCTCCACAAATCTCCTGTAATATCCTGCTAGCCCCAGAAAACTACGTACCTCAGTCGACGTAGTAGGCCTAGGCCAATTCTTTAGGGCCTCGATCTTCTGTGTATCAACCCGAATACCATCTGCTCCGACGATATGCCCCATAAAGGCCACTGAAGTCAACCAGAATTCACACTTGGAGAACTTAGCATATAATTTCTGTTGCCGGAGTGTTTCGAGTACTGTCCTCAGATGATCTGAATGCTCTTCTTCTGATCGTGAATAAACCAGAATGTCATCAATAAATACAATCACGAACATGTCTAGAAACGGCCTGAATATCCGATTCATTAAATCCATAAATATTGTTGGTGCGTTAGTCAGCCCGAAAGACATTACCCTGAACTTATAGTGCCCATATCGGGTCCTGAACGCAGTCTTTGGAATATCTGCCTCTCTGACCCGCACCTGATGATAGCCCGAACGCAAATCTATCTTCGAGAAATATTTAGCACCCTGCAATTGGTCAAATAGATCATCAATCCGGGGGAGGGGATATTTATTCTTTATGGTCACCTTATTCAGCTGTCTGTAATCAATGCACATCCGCAGCGACCCATCTTTCTTCCTTACGAACAGTACTGGTGCTCCCCAAGGTGATGTACTGGGTCTGATGAAGCCTTTTTCTAATAAGTCCTTCAGCTGCTCCTTCAATTCTTTCAGTTCTGCAGGTGCCATCCTGTAAGGAGGAATAGATATAGGCTGAGTATCTGGCAGCACATCTATCGTGAATTCTATCTCCCGTTCAGGTGGAAGACCTGGAAGCTCATCCGGAAATACATCTGGAAATTCATTGACTACCGGAACTGACTGGAGAGTAGGTGTTTCCGCTTTAATATCATGCACTCGAACCAGATGATAAATATACCCTTTCTGAATCGCCTCCCTGGCCTTGAGGTATGAAATAAACTTACTGTCACGACCCAGCCCCGTGGGCCGTGACTAGTGCCCTAACTGGACACCCATACAGACTTGCTTACCAGATCGACATATCAAAGACTTATTCAAATTTAACATATGTTATTTTGAACAGATACTGAAAACAGACGTCATCTTAAGCGGTCACCTGTAACAAAATATCATACCAAAAGCCGGCAGGCTGGCGGAATACACATCGCCCGAATATACACACATATACAAACAGGTGGGCCGTTTTAGCCATAATAGCAAACGGGACCGCTTAAGGCACAAATCACAAACATAATCGAACAAACATGACCCATGACCCACACATATATCTACAGGCCTCTACAAACCATAACAGAAACATATGACGGGACAGGGCCCCGCCGTACCCCAAATAGTCATATATACAGAAACATGTATAACAAAAGATATGTACCAAAAATATGAGCTCCGGATCAAAGGGAGTACGCCAAATAGCAGAATAAGTATCCTACACTGGCGGGTCACCTGAACGAACGTCTGTACCTGCGGGCATGAAACGCAGCCCCCGAAGAAAGGGGGTCAGTACTAAATATGTACTGAGTATGTAAAGCATGAAGTACAATAATCCGAATCATAACTGAAGTGAGAAGTACAGAAAAATGGATACAGAATTAGTATATCAAAACCTGTGCTGAAAATATAAATAATGCAAATAAGAATCATGCATAGGGCTCAGGAACGTGGTCGCCACTCCGACGCTGGCGCCACAACACATCATACTCCAGAAGGTTTCAAATCTCCGTACAATCCCCGAACATATCTTATCATCATAACATATCACAACATCAAACACATCATATGCCATATCACATCATAACGCCGTATATAAGCGGTACCCGACCCTATGGTGAGGTCTCGGAAAACCGTAACACATCATACTGCCGAATATAACATAGTGCGCACGATCACAAAACCGGCCCGGGATCCGGCGAACGATATCATAGTAGTATGCACAAGCGGAGTAGTGAGGAAACCATATGCATATAAGTACATAAATAAATTTCAAAACTCGATGGACAAATATATTTGCCCACATCTGAAGGCTCAAAAATAAGATTCGGGTCAATCGGAGTTAGTACAAGAAAGTTACGAGCTTTTGAAGTACAAAACCTTCTGAAAAACATTTCATAAGCCATACTTGGAAGTTCAAGTATCATTCATATTAGAAAACTTTCGAACATCATTATGGATCAAATATTCATATTAGGAAACTTTCGAGTAACATTATGGATCAAATCAAATGGAGACTTTTGGGCCATATTTACGTACCAAAATATTCATCAAAGACTTTAGCCATCTCGATTTTCTTTCGAACAACATTCGGAAACATAACAACTAGAGTCTTCGAATATCACAAATATGTATCAAGCCATATGAAATAGCTTATGGAAGTCAAAGATGCTAGCCATCCTAGTGGCTCTAAGAGTAGGATTTTCTTTATAAGCATACATATACATTTTTGTTCATTTCAAAAGGGTCATGCCAAAAGAAGGAAAGGTAGGCTTTACATACCTCGATCGCTCACTAACCAAATCTCGAATCAAGTCTCGGGCTCTCCAATATCTACAATAGCGTTATCAATTACCAAACATTAGCTACAAGTACTTAGAAATCCAATTCTAACTAGTACTTGTCTAAAGAAATTTCGGCAGCATCTCCCCTGTAAATTCAACATCCCCGAGAATTTAACTCGGCCAAATTCATCAACAACCATACCAACAACCATACTAATAACATCAAGAATCAATTTAAATTGCATTCTAACATTAGTAACCTTCTATCTCTACATAGCTTATCACATTCAATTCAACTACGTATTTTCAAGCCAATATCAACGCTCACATATTCATTACTAATCCAAGATCATTCGAACACAATTCAAGAACGCTTTAAACAATTTGTGCAATATTCAAACAATCCCACTAACACCATATTCCACCCGAAACTTCTACAAATGCAACGAAACTACGACGACGCATTTTCTTCTTTCAAATTCATCAACAACAACAACAATTCCACTTTAGCAACTCCACTTCCATAATTACATAAAAACCATATTAAAATCACATAATTTCCTACAACAACCTACAACCAATTTCCATGTCAACTTGAACCATTATTCTTCCATTTACATCACCAAGGCCACAATCAACACAATTAATATACTAAATAAAATTTGTTCATCTTCCTCCGCCAACAATACCACACGGCCACACACACACACATAATATTTCCATGATTTCCATTCAATTTTACTTAGTACAACATTTATAACCTTCCATAACATATAAAAGAACATGAAATTCTTACCTTTTTCCACTTGAATAGAATTTTGCACTTGTCACAAAAGTGGTTTTCTCGCTTTAATAATTATACTACGTTGAAGAGGGGCTTGGAATTAGCAAGAATACTAGAAAATTAAAAATTTTGGATCAAAGTTGGAAGGCCTCCAATTTTTTTATTTTTTTTTCGGCCGAATGGCCCCTTTCTTGTGCTCTCTCAAGTTTTGTTGTTCTTGAAAGTTCTTGAATTATGAATGACTTGTGGCCCCTTTTTCCTTTTAATACATGGGTTTAAATTTTACATGGGCTTGGGCCCTTTTTATTGCCATGGCCGGCCACCCACAAAATGTTGGGCCTCTTTTTTTTTTTTTTTTCAAGCCCAACTTCTTATGGTTAATATTTTGTAATTCACGAAACTAATTTTCAAAATCCCAATTTTGCCCTTAACCTTCCTCGATATTTCCGCTTCAATATTTTTCATAAATGACATATATATTAAATAAGATCAAAATGTTGCCTTATCTCTTATTAGTCACAATTATTTCAATTTATCCGAATGTGCAAAATTACGGGATATAACACTTACCCCTCGGCGATGCTGTATTTCCTGCCCATTCTATAACTGGTTCCCCTGGAAACTGGAAACGGACTACCTTTTTCTGGCAGTCAACGTTAGCATAACAAGAGGCTAACCAATCCATGCCCATAATAACATCGAATTCTGTCATATCTAGTTCCACCAGATCGTCCTTGGTGCAACGGCCACATATAATTACAGAACAATCCTTATATACCTGCCTTGCTATAATAAAATCTCCGACCGGTGTAGCTACCTCGAACGGTTCTATCGGTTCAGGTATTATCCCAATTTTACTAGCGACAAGGGGAGAAATATATGATAAAGTAGAACCTGGGTCTATCAATGCGTATACAGCTCGGGAGAAGACTAATAATGTACCTGTAACTACATTTGGCGACGCCTCCTGATCCTGTCGGCTGTCCAAGGCATATATGCGGTTCGAGGGACCGCTAGAATCAGGAACTCCGCCACGGCCTCTACCGCGGCCCGTTGGTGCTGGCATACCCCGCCCCATAGGGCGCATAGCTACAGAAGTGGAAGACGAACCAGCAACTGACCCCGTAGGCTGAGCTGCACCACCGGAACCACCCGCCAACGGACAATCCCTCATAATATGGCCTTGGCGGCCACAAGAAAAACAGGCACCAATAGCACGATAGCAATCCCCTGGATGATACCTCCCACAATGAGAACACCGAAGCATGGGTGGCCTGCACTGACTGGAACCTCTGCTCACCTGCGAACCCGAGGCTCTGGAACTCTGGCCTGCTCCTGAGTGCCCTGCACCATCGAATCGTCTGCCTGTAGACTGTGGATATGTACTCCGACCTGGCTGAGGAGGATATCTGCTATACTGTTGCTGAGGCTGCCCGCCTCGAGGGTCTCCAGAATATCCAGCTAATCTAGCCCTCTTGGGCTGCCTCCTATCACGATCTCTGTCGGGCTGGCCCCCTCTGTGTCGGTCCTCCATTCCTTGCGCATATGCCTGTACCCGAGCTATATCCATCCCGGGCTGAGATGCCATCGCCATACAGCTATCAATCAAGTAACGATCCAACTCTATCACGTACCGATGCATCCTGTCAGCCATATCAGCTACAATGGTAGGTGCATATCTGGCCAGGGAGTCAAACTCTAGGTTGTACTCTCGAACACTCCTGCCCCTCTGTCTCAGCTGTAAATGTTGACACCCAATTTTGTCCCACCTTTCCTCCAAAATACTTATTTATCGCTTCCAATATTTTGAAAACTTTAAAAAATAATTATTTGCATTTTTTACTATAATTATTAGCTTTATTAATACCGGCATTTCATTATTCTGTCATTATCTTTTACTACCGTTACTACTACCATTATTATTATGATTAATTATTATTATTATTATTATTATCATTATTTATTATTATTATTATTATTATTATTACTATTACTATCATTATTATGATTATCAGTATTATCATTATCATTATCATTATTCTCATTATTATTATTATTATTATTATTATTATTATTATTATTATTATTATTATTATTATTATTATTATTATTATTATTATTACCACTATTCGTTACTATTATTTATTACTAGTATTATTATAATTTGCGTTTCAACAATTTTTACCACCTTCTGCATACGCATCGCATTTATTTCGCACAATTAAATGATAGCGTTTATTTATTGTTAAAATATTATTGCACGACTATTACAACATCATATAATTTTATTACCTGAGCCCTAATGATTACATATTTTGTATTAGGTAATATATTGTCACACTCAGTATATGGTTAATTAAAATAGGTCTTTAATTTAAATTTAGAAGCCAAACTATTTCTTGCACTCAGTCCGTATTTTTTATTTATCTGACCCAAATCAAAGCTCAATCAACTCATAAACATTTTTTTGGACCAGCCCATATTTCGATTTATCAATACAATTTTTCAGACCAGTCCACATTTTAGTTTACCAACCCAAATCAGCCCATACCAGTTTAAACATTACCCGACCCGACGGCCCAATTCCCATTTGAACAAAAAGGAACCACTAGGGTTCCTTTTTTGTCATCTCCGCCGCACCCCCTCCTTGTTCGTCTCCCTCTTTCCCTTCCTCTCTTCTCTTTCCCTTCTCCTTTTTCCCCACCGCCGTTTGTTCTCTCCCTGTTCCCCGCTGTCCCCCACTTCACGTTGTCCCCCGCTCCTCTCTCTCCTCACACCCTTTCTCTTTAGCAAACCCTAGTTGTTTCCTATAAATACTCGCTTCAAATTTCATTTAAAAAGAGGACTTTCTTTCGTTTCAGAACCGGGAAAATTCGATAAAAAAAGTTTCAATCATCGAATCCCCAGAAATAAGGAGTTTCCAACCGTAGAACTTCTATCGAGTCTAATATGTTTTTGTGGGTCCTAATTTCTTTGTTCTGTTTTCGTTCTGTTTGAGTGAGTCGAAGTTTTAGAAACGAAGGTTCGACTTTGTTATAGATGAAAATCGCACTAAAAAAAGGATCCTAGTATCTTGCGAATTCGAGCGTAGATCGGAGTTTCAAAATCCCATTTCGCTGCACCAGCAAAAGGTTAGTAAATCCCATTTATTTCCTTGTATTTCAGTTTGATATGTTTGTGTGTTGATACGGTTGAGTTTGATGTTAGCTTAGTTATTGTGATTAAATGAGTCATTATTACGTTTTGGCTTAGTTGAAATCTTGTCGGATGTTGCTGATGTTACTTAGTTTAAGATGTTCGGCTTAGTCTGAATGTCGTTTGTTTGCATGCTGAGAATTCAATCTAGTAAATGGTATAGATTTAGTTTGTAGTCTGCTAATTTGATTAGTTCTATATTTTAGTTTGTAGTCTGCTAATTATGTGTATGTGCTTGCCTTTTAGTTGTTCTGCAGTGGCTCACTTTATGTCTTGTTTTGGTTAGCCATAGGTTTTTTAGCTTATAGCAGCTTAAGCATGGTTTGTCTGCTCAATGATGATTGATCACAAAATAGTTCAACTGCTTAGTTGTGCCATACATGTCCAGCTTTGACTGGTTGTGCATCAGTTAACCTGTGATTTTGCTTGACTATATCTTTATGTGATATCATATGTTGGTTAGGTTTATGATTATTCCCCATATTAATTTAGCAGAAATCCTGTTGATACAAGCATGTATGCTTATTTAGATATCTCAGTAGTTTAATATAACATTGAATGTTGTTTCAGTTTGATGTCTTTATGTGATTCATGAATGCATTAGTGCTAGTCTAGGTCACCTACAAGGGGTCTGTGTAACTGTTTGTTGATCTGTCCTTATATGTCTGATGTTCTCATTAAGTGATAATCTGAGTTAGAACTGACCTTGTATGTCATTGTCATCCAAATGCAGTCATGTCCACCTGTTTTCTTGGTGGTTAATCTGTGTGTGATGTCTAAGAATGTCTAATCATTTATTTTACTGATATATGAGATGCTGTCATATGTTTGAGATGTTTTACATGAACACTTTGGCTCTGAATTTCTGTTTCATCTTAAGTGTTGTGTTGGTTTAATTCTAAACATATTAAATAAGACCATATTTAATGACATCACTTGTATCCTTCTGTGTTTACCAATTCCTGTGATTTGAATACTTGTCCTTGTCTAAATTAAACAGTGGTCTTATATGCCTACATGCTATCAGTGCTAGCCTATAGTTTGCCCTTCGTGAAATCAGTATCCCTCATGCCTATTCTTGCTCTATATTGTGCCAAAATGTTTCCAGCATATAGATGTCTTGTTACTGAACTTTAGCATAAATGAATGATTATGTATAAAGTGTTTCAGATGACAGCATATGTTAAACAGTCCATTAATCTTGTTACTTTGTATATGGTTAACTATGATGTATTCTTAACTACTGTATAATTTTTCCCTTCCTCCCTTGCTGTTCAGCCTTATTTGAAAGTAGTGTTTTGCAATTCCTGTTTGTTCCCAGTTTTGTTGCTATCTGGGCAGTTTCAATTAACTTTGCTGGTTAGGCATGTGACTGAGTTTTGTGTTTTCTTTGGTATGTTTGGTTTTGGTTTGGAATATATGAGATGCTCATGAGTTTTCTTTCCCCTTTCTGCACACTTTGAATCTGCTCGTGTGGGCTTGTCCCTTCCCTACTCTTTTTTGTTGATCAATAAGCATGCTTGTGTGTTTTTTTGGTATTTAGATCCACATATAAATTTTAATTCTGAAATGCTTAACCTTATAGCTGTTGAATCCTTTTGCTAAGATCAGTGGAGATAATTATTCCCAAAGCTACTTTAAAACATAAGAGGGTGTTGATGGAATCCTCTATGTGTTAGACAATGTCCAGTTTTGAAACCTCTTTATTTGAAAATGTCAACAGTTTTACTCTTTGTAATAACAGATTGATTTGGATAATCTTTCCTTGTGTCAACATTAAATATCAGCTGCTGTTTGGTTGTTTCAAAACTGTAGTTGGCTGGGATTTTGTTTTGGTTAGATATGCTTCTGTGTTGGTTGAATTGATTTATGCAGTTAAGCCATGCTTCTTGTATGATACTTTTAGCTTAGTTAGTCTAGTCGTTGTATTAGTTCAAGCTTAGTCTGTCTTAGTATGTCTCATGTATTAACTTAAAGTGACCTTTTTAATCTGAAGTATGCTTTTTTTATGTGGTTGTATGGTATTCAGATTTGTTAGTCAAACTATAGCCTTGTGAGTCCTAAAATCTACTGCTGTAATTTCCCTTCTCTTTTAAATTTTCTGCATTTTTTTTTTCTTAAGTTGTTCTGTGTAGTTTAGTTGACGGCTTTGGTATGTTGTTGTTTAAATTAAGTAGATTAGCATGTCTAGACAGGTTGAATTGGTCCAGTTGTTTAAGTGTATTAGTTATAGTTTTTGCTCAGTTTAGTTTTTATCCGAAAATAAAATTACACATGCTAGTTTGGTTGGCTATTAAGTATGATTTAATTGTTAGTTTAACCTGTTTAGTTAAACGTGCATTAGGGGCTATTTCAGGCCTTGCCATCCATGCAAAAATGCATATTATACACGGATTTTGCTCTAGTTAATCACAATAGATACCTGTTGTGCTAGTTTGTTTTAATGTTACCCTGTTGTCAATTGGCTGAACATTGAATCTATGTCCTACCTGGAGTCTGCTGAATTCATCTATTGCAAACATATTTAACTAAGCCTTAATTGTGCAATAAGATTGTCAAGAAATGTTTATTTGAGGTCCTCTGTATATGTGAGCCCAAGAGGAAGTCTATAGATCTCTGAACATGCCTGTTTCCTCTCATTGTGGTGCTGTGCAAAATGTGATTAGTATAAGTCGTTATGTGTTAGAATTCTTGTGCCTCTAAGTGCAGTTATTCCATTTCCGTTCAATTTTTTTTTTTAAAGGGTATATGTTTACATATTGTATGTATACATGAGACATACCTAAATATACACAATAATATACATAACCTACCGATTTGTTTTGAGTTTAATTTTTTACATATTTAACCTCATTCGTTGATCAGTTACTAATCCTTTTCCTTTCGTTTCATGCATGATCACCACATATGAGTCCGAGGGACTCGTTTTTCTCCTGTATTCGCTATTGGGCTAAGCCCAACGCAATCTTCTCGAGTCAGCCCCATCAGCTACATAAAAAATGATTCTGGGCCGAAGCCCATACAGTAGTCCAATCCGCAGCAATATATAAAGGAAATCTATTGGGCCAAAGCCCAACAGCATGAATAGTTCGCAGCAAGTTGGGACTACAAAAATGGGCCGATCCAGTCCAATATTCATCCCTCTATTCTATTTCCCTCTTGTGCATTTAATTTGCCTTGTATGACTAACATTTTACTTTGTTTCATTTTCCTGGCTTAGATGAATTCTAGCAAAATTTAGTGAGTTAGCTTTAGTAATGGGTAGTTAGCTTAAGGAAGACTAATAGTAATGCCATAAATTTTTGCTATCTTCTTTTCATGTTAAATTATCTAAATATTCATTTCAAAATAATTGATTTACAAAGTGGCATGGCTTTATATTTCTAAGTAAAGGAAATCATATTTTATCCTTACTATGATATACATTTCATAACACCACTAACACGCAAACATAAGCTCAAATACATTTTATAAATAATTCTCACACATATTTTTAAAGTATAATAATAAAAGGGATAAAGAAAACTCACCTTAGCTATTTTGATATACTCTCAAACGGCAAAATCAATTAATATCTCATCATTTGAGTTGTTTTAAATATTTGTCAAAATATTGCATAAACTCGCATTTTCTTCTATTTATATGCAAATTATCATATTTGCAAGTCTTATTTTTAATTAGCATTACTATACTTCTATTTGAAACATTGGAAACATTTACAAGCTTTTATTTTAATAGCATTTTTAAATCTCCTATATGCAAGTTATTATATTTTCTACAAGCCTTATTTTATTTTCGTGTAAATCCTAACAATATTTATAAGTCTTATTTTAAATAGCATTTAAAATATTCTTTTATGCAAATTATCATACTCTTCTAAATTTTATTTTAAGCAACATTCTTATATTTTCTTAAAACCTTAGTAACACTTGGCCCTTTTCTTAAAATCTGAAGCATCTTGTTTAGCTTTAATTAACTAACCTAAGTTTGGCCGGACAACCGTAGTTAACGGACTCTAAAGGATGCCTAACCCCTTCCCTTTAGGATAATATAGAACCCTTACCTAGAATCACACTGATTAAGCAGACTATTAACGGAGGTTTAGTTAGTTTTACCTTAGTTAATAATTAGGTGCCCTAATTCACCTTAAAATCAATTAGGTGGTCACTCCTTAAAACAAAGCATATAGGAATCTCCAATATGTTGTACTCCGCTTCAACTCGGTTAAAATGGGGTATGACAGTAAAAATCTGTCAACCCTCGCTCGCCGCATCTCGGGAGGCAGAAAATGGCCGAGAAAGGCTGCTGTAAACTCGTCCCACACAGCTGGAGGAGCATCCTTGCCTCTAGACAGCTCCCAGGACATATACCAATTAACCGCTACATCACGCAGTCTATATGAAGCCAGCTCGACAGACTCAGTCTCAGAAGCTCTGACTAATGTCAGCGTACGCTGTATCTGTCGAATAAAATCCTGGGGATCCTCCTCGGGCTTGGACCCGTAGAACTCTGGGGGATTACAGGTCAAGAAATCACGAACCCTCAAACTGTCATGTCTATCCACATCATCACCCCTAGCCCGCGTCTGCGAGCCTGCCCTGCTACTAATCTCGTCAATAACTATACAACATCTCTCATCGCCCTGTCCTCCGCCCCTGGCTGAGGAGTTGGAGGCTCGGGCGCTGGGCCTCCAGAGCTAATGGTGGAGCCGCCCCCTGATCCATTGTGGCAGCGGCTGCTACTCCAGGCTCCTCTAATGGTGATGGTGTAGCAGAGCCCGCTGACTGGGGTGCAATATCGGGCATAGTCTGAGCATGAGCCCGAGTGACTCTCTGTATCTGACTGGTCTCTCCTGCCACTTCTTTGCCCTTCTGGGCAGCCGTCGCCTTCTTCGGAGGCATCACTGTAAACATAACAATTGGTTAGAAAGGAATCACCCTAATAGTGCAGCTCTATCGCACGATCTAAGATCGAAAGAAAGGTAACACCCTAAATGTCCTGTAGCCTCCTGTTTATAGATGTGGTGCACAACACACCAATAAACAAGACTCTACTAGACACGGCCTGTAGACATTCCAAGGACAAACCGCTCTGATACCACTTTTGTCACGACCCAACCCCGTGGGCCGGGACTAGTGCCCGAGTTGGACACCCATACACACTCACTTACCAAATCGACATATCAATGACTTATCCGTATTCAGCATACATTAATTTATATAGATACTGAGAATAGATGTCGTCTTAAGCGGTCACATGTAACAAATATATCATACAGAAGCCGGCAAGGCTATCGGAAAACATATCGCCCAAATATACACATACATATACATACATACGGGCCGTTTCGGCCGTCACAGCAAACGGGACCGCTTAAGACGCAAATCACAGACATAACCGAACAATAACGACCCATGACCCACATATATGTCTACAGGCCTCTACGAATAACAACAGAAACATATGACGGGACAGGGCCCCGCCGTACCCCAAATAGTCATATATCTACATAAATATGTGCAACAAAAGGGTTTGTACCAAAAGTATGAGCTCCGGATCAAAGGAGCACTCCAAAGTAGCAGAATAGGTATCCTAGGCTGGCGGATTACCACACTGAGCGTCTGTACCTGCGGGCATGAAACGCAGCCCCCGAAGAAAGGGGGTCAGTACGAAATATTACCTGAGTATGTAAAGCATGAAATACAATAACCAAGATCATAACGGAAATACGAATGTATGGAAAATGAGTATAAAAATCAATATATCTTTAAAACACAAATGATGCATATATAAAAATCATGCATAGGGCTCAGGAACGTGGTCGCCACTCCGACGCTGGCGCCACAACACATCATACTCCAGAAGGTTTCAAATCTCCGTACAACCCCGAACACATCGTAACATCATAAGACATCATAACATCATAACACATCATATGCCATAACACATCATAACGCCGTATATAAGCGGTACCCGGCCCTATGGCGAGGGACTCGGGAACTGTAACACATCATACTGCCGAATATAACGTAGTGCGCACGATGACAAAACCAGCCCGGGACTCGGCGAATGATATAATAGTAGTATGCACGAGCAGAGTAGTGAGAAACCATATGCACATAAATCAAAACTCGATGGATAGGTATACTTACCGACCCCTGAAGGCTCAGAAACAAGTTTCGGGTCAATCCGACTTAGTATAAGAAAGTTATGAGCGTTTGAAGTACAGAACCTTCTACGAACGTTTCAGAAGCCATTCTTGGAATATCAAAGTCATAATCATGTCAAGTACCTTTCAGATATCGTTATGGATCAAATCAAATAGAGCTTTTGGAACCATATGTACGTATCAAAATATATCAAAGACTCGATGGAATAATCGAACGTCCTAGCATTTGAAAATCAAAACTTTAGTCATATCAATTATCTCTCGAATGCCATTCGGAAACATATTAGCCGAACCTCAGACATCATAGATACGCATTAAAACCATACGAAACAGCTTATGGAAATCAAGAACGTTAGCCATCCTAGTGGCTCTAAGAATAAGAATCTCTCTGAAGTCATACATATACATCATATACTTGTTTCGTATGGATCATGCCAAAGAAACAAAGGTTAGGCTTTACATACCTCGCTCGCTTCCTAAGCTAATCCCAACTCAAGTCTCGGGCTCCCCAAGATCTACAATAACGTCATTAAATACCAAACGTTAGCTACAAGTACTTAGGAATTCAATCCAACTAGCACTTGTCTACAGAAATTTCGGCAGCATCTCCCCTGTAAATACAACAACCCCGAGAATTCAACTCGGCCAAATTTATCAACAACCATACCAACAATTATTTCAACAATACCAACAATCAATTTGAAACATATTCTAACATTAGTAACCCGCTTTAACATAATTCAACGGCATTCCGTTTACATTCACTTCAACTACATACAATCAAACCAACGCCAATGCTCGCATACTCCAACACTAATCCAAAGTCATTTAAACAAGATTCAAGAAAATTTCAAACAATCCGCACAACATTCAAACAATCCAATCAAAACTCCATTCCACCTGAAACCTTCCAAATGTAACAAAAACAACCACAATACATTTTCTTCTTCCAAATTCATGAACTATACCAACAATTCACATGCTAGCAACATTATTTTCCATAAATACAACAAGTAATATTATAGTCACATTGGCTTCCATAACCACTCTCCAACACTTACAACTTCAACTAGAATTATCAAACTTTCATTATCAACATAGAATCCACAACAACAACAACTAAAACACTAAATAAAATAATTGAGTCACTATTCCTACACACACACATACACACGGCCACCATACATACATCCATATTTTCATGAATTTTACCCATTTCTACATACTACAACATACACAACCATCCATAACATATAAAAGAAGATTAATTCTTACCTTTTTCCCTTAATTTCCCTCTTGGCTAGAATTATGGACTTGCAACAAAGAGAGGTTTTCTTGCTCCAACAATTATACCACGTTAAAGAGGACCTTTGAATTAGTAGGAATGCTAAGAGAAAATATTTTTTGGATCAAGATTGAAGGCTTCAATTTTTTTTTTTTTTCTTTCCTTTTTCTTGACCGAATGGCCCTTCTTAATTTGGTCTCAAGTTTTCTTGAATATTCTTGAATTGAAGATGACAAATGGTAATGGGTCATCCCCTTTTATTTACTTGTATTAAGTTCCCAAGTGGGCCTTGGCCCATCCACCTTGGCCGGCCACACTTGGGCCCCTTTTTTTTTTCAAGCCCATTTATTTCAAGACCAATCTCCCCCTTTTTTTTTTTTTGAAAAATTATTTTCCAATTTCCAAATTTTCCCTTTGCCTTCCTCATTTTTTTCCATGAGTCATTTTGTGAATTTCCCTTTTTACCCCTAGCCATTCTTAATATTTCCACACCAAAATTTTCATAAACAACTTATGTATTAAACAAGATCAAAATATAGCCTTGTCCTCAACTTATCGCAATTACCTTAAAATATCCGAATGTGCAAAATACGGGATATAACACAAGGCATTTATAAGTGTTTCTCATTCTTCTTTATTCTAGATTGTGCTATAGAGCTTGAACTTCTTTTAGGATCATTCCGACGTGTTTATTACTCATGCGTTGCAGAGATTGAATTAATTCGTTCTGCAGTTTCCAACCTAGTGAACAATGGTGCTACCAAGGGCATGTTGTTTGTGATGTACACTTTGATAGATGGAACAGAGTCGCTTGGAATTCTGTGTTTGATGTTGGTGGTGATTGTAGGGTGTGATTGTTGATGTTTCGAGGTAAGTATTCTAACTATTTGCTATTTTGATGCATATTTGTTGATTGATTGGGGCTCAAATCTCTCTTATGTGACACCATATTTTTCCCTTGATTTTGGGGTGGAACCTGAAAAACTACGTGAACCCTTCTCTGTGGATACCCCAGCTGGTGTTCCTGTTATGACCTCTAGAGTTTATAGTAATTGTATGGTTGTAGTTAAGGGTCGTAAAACTACAGCTGACTTATTTGAACTAGAGATGATAGATTTTGATGTGATTATGGGGATGGATTGGTTAGCTACCTGTTCTGCTTGTAACGGTTCGCATTTACGCGAGTGCATAAAAGCTACTACGAACTTGCTGGTGCTCTTTCGAACTTTGTTTTAAAAGAGTCGCCACCTAATTTTTAAGAAATTAGGAAAACCGATGGTGAAGGGTTTATTCAAATATAGTGAAAAATATTTCATAATCCAGAGTTCTAGGTAAGGGTTCTGGTGATCCCCTGGGGAAGGTGTTAGCCACCCCAGTATTAAGGATCCGTATAATACGGTTGACCTTCGAGCTTCAATGTGTGATTATGTATAAATTGCTTATGTTTTGTTTAGTTGACCGTATAAAAATACTGCCATGGCATATTATTTTGGCTTTAAAAAAGTTAAACAAATTTCCTTTAAGTAAGGGTACTTTGAGTTCGGATTTAAAATATTTGGATAAAAATAGTTTGTCCTTTTACTTATAAGGATAGTACGCTGGGTATATCCCTATCTAAACTTGTTACATCTCGGAAATTTCTGATTTGTTGCCTTGTGGATAGGCTAATGTGAGCTTAAGGTGATTATGAAATCCTTACGAGATTTAGGAAGATATTAGATAACTTAAGGTGCATACCATAAGATTTTGAAGTTGTACGACTATGTGAAATTTAGTTCGTTGAAGGAAGTGAAATATAAGTCATGTTCGGAAAGGTTTTCGCTATGATTGAGCTAATGTTTATTTGGTGATGTCTTGAGAGGATGCTATAGGGCCTATTGTATGGTTAATGAAGTATTATGTAAGTACCAAGAAGGTTCCACGAGGATTGGAAGTCAAACGAATCAACGAGAGGAAGTTTCGCATAACTGGGAGTTATACAGCCACTTATACGGTCCGTATAACTTTATACGGTCCGTATAAGGAGGGTCCCTATAACATGACCTTCACAGAAGGGTCATTTTCTTGGTGGTGTTATACGGCCACTTATTCGGTCCGTATAACTTTATACGATCCGTATAAGGGGGTCCGTATAACTTGACCTATTTCAAAAAGGGACTTTCCCATACGGTCCACTTATACGGACCGTATAAGTGGTCCGTATAAGTCCATTGGGCAGATTTTTAACTTTTTGTATAAATAGATGGCCTTGGTTCATTTATTTCATTTTTCATTTTTCACAAGTCTTGAGAGCTCCAAACCCTTCTCCAAGCATATTCCACCCCAATCCAAGAGAAAACAAAGATGAAGAGGCAACAATCAAGGTACTCATGTGTTAGGAGTCTTGCTAGGGTTAGTAGGCTACAAGGAATTCTTGGGTATTGAAGCTCGGGTTTTCACATAAGTTGATAGCTGCTCCAAAGCTCATCCCCATGTGATAAAAGGTTAGTTTTCATGCTTATTTCATGTTATCATAGATGCTTGGTTGTTGAAGAACTTGGGTAGAAGAAGAAAGTAGAAAATGAGGGTTAAATGTAACTTTTATGATGTTTTTGAGTAGTAAACTAACTTGAGTCGTGATTCTTAGTATAATATGGATATAATCTTGTTATGGAAGGTAGTAATAGTGATGAGGGAGCATTGTATGGAAATGTGCTAAGGTTGAGTGTGAAGTTGTAAGTATAAGTTGAAAATAAGGATGAATTTTGAAGGCTTAATGGAATGTGATCATTTGATTATGATATTGTGGGTGTTATTATGGATGTTTAGGAGCTATTTTGTAAAATGATGGAAGTTGACGAAATAAGGAAAATGTCGCCCAATTTTCATTAGATCATGAATTATTCTAGTTTGAATTTAAGAGTATCATTAAGGCTTAACCATGGTATGAATCCTTCTAATGTAGATTGTTCAAGCTACGACGGTGAGCATTAAGTAGTTAAGAAGACAAAGAGGTATGTAAGGCTAACCCTTCTTTCATTAAGGCATGGTTCCCTTGCTATACATATATATATCCTTTCATGAGTTCCATACCGTTTTCCGAATGACTCTACCTCTAAGATTACCAAAGCTCATGATTCTCAATACTTTCACTATACTAGTACTTCCTTCATATGATAGTTGATCCTATAAGGATAGATGTAACGAAAACGATGATGGCAATGATGTTGACAATGCTTATGGACTTTTATGTATACGTGTCTAAATATGTATGACTATTATGTAACACCGAACTTATATGGTCGGGTATGATACTTATCGTGCGCGCACCTTTGCAGTTAGGTACGGATAACACTGAGCCTTGGTAGGGCCAGGTATGTATAATCACCGAGCCTTGTCATGGCCGGGTCTGTGAACCACCGAACCTTCATGGTCGGGTATGATATGGATACGAACACGGATACGAATACGAATACGAACATATGTATACATATATATATATATATATATATATATATATATATATATACATAGTCATGAGCAAGCATTGGAAATGGAAGGTCCCTATAAAAGACAAGTAAGTAAATATGACAATGGCCAATAGAGGTACAAATGGCTCTATTACCTCCTGATTCTCCCATCTTATGGTATATCTTATGCTACTTCTTACGTTATTTCTTATGCTCCTATTATGATGTTGATTATGCTTTACGTACTCAGTACATTATTCGTACTAACGTCCTTTTGTTTGTGGACGCCGCGTCATGCCCGCAGGTGGACAGGGAGGCAGGCTTGGTCCATAGATTTCTTATTCAGGGACTGCATAGAGGAGCTCCATTTCATCCGGAGCTACAGCTTTTTGGTACTACTCTTTTGTGTACATGCATATGGGCATGGCGGGGTCCTGTCTCGCCTATATGATGTTACATACTCTTCTTAGAGGCTCATAGACAGTTGTGTATGGTTAGATGTCTTGCAACCTTGTCGGCTCATATTTTGTATATTATTTTGACAGCCTCGTCGGCTTATGTATATGGATATGGGCATAGTAGTTGATGACGTTATGAATGTATTGTTGCCCAATGAGTTTAGCATTATTGATGTATAGAAATCATGCGTAGGCCATGTAGTCCACCTAGATGTGAATGTGAATATACGATAAGAGGTCCCTGGGTGAGTTAGCACCCAGGGACCTCTGGTTGGGTCGTGACAAAACTAATGCCATGTGTTTGTATGTAAGAAAACATATACATGTATATGTATAATATGTACAACCTTTATTTAATTCATACATTATCTACATTTTATCTCTTCGGTCAATCATATCCTCAGAACTATTTTTCCAAACTCGGGTTTTGAAGGAAATTCCACTTATTTGAATTCATTAAGTTGGGTCTAGCCCAATGTTTGTTTTACTTTCTTTTCTCAGATTTCTCAAATTAAAATATAAAGAGGTATTCAGAAATAATCAATTTTTTTGTAAGACAAATATACATTCACTTTTATTTATTTAATCAAGTGGAATAGAACTCTTTTATCATTTGGATACAGCTTTGAAAACATCGTCTACCTAAATCCTAGGTTCTAACCTGTAGGGATTTCAATATACAAATGTATTTACATATCATACAGAAAATAATGTAAAACTTATACCAAAGGAAGGGAAAGAAACTTTAGCTTTTATGGCCTTGGGCCCAAATCATTCAGCAGTCTTGTTCTCTTTCTTTTATACTCTTCTAATATTTCATCCGAAGCTCCAAGCATCCGATCCTTTTACTTAGTCCTCAACCTTTTGCTTTTCGTGCTTGTCATATTGGTTCATCACACAATGAAAAGGAAAATAGTTAGTCAAAATGATACGCCACCCCCACAGGGTGACGTTTAGGAACATAAATAATAATATCTCTCGAACTCGCATCAAACTTTGAGAGCTTTAATTATGAAGGCTCAAACTCACGGTTTTGAATATGGTAAAGGAACCCAAATCATGTAACAGCTGCAAACTAGGGGCCATTCTAGTTGCCTTGCCAAGCGCATGTTGGTTCCTACCTTGTGATATCAATGTGAGATCATCCTTGCCTAAACCGAGGGATAACCTTTCCGAACTAGGCATAGCCTCAAAAATCATTTTTTCATTGGCCCCAAGTATAGTATTTGTAGCGGGTCGATATTTTTTTCGATTCGAATTTGCACTTGCCTCATTTAAAAAGAAAAGTGTCTTGGAAAAATACGGTTATTAATCGTACCGGAAAAAAGGAAAAAATATATCTCTACGTGATGGTGCTCTAAAGAGATATTGTTTAGAGTCACCACTTAATTTTTAGGAAATTAGGAAAACTAATTTGAAAATGATTCATTCAAAACGATTAAATTTTAAAAGAATTCTAATCTGATCATGGGTAAGGTTTCTGGTGATCCACCGGAAAAAGTGTTAGGCACCCCGATATTAAGAATCCGTAAAATACGATTGACCTACGGATTCTAATAGTATGCCTGATATAAATTGTTTATAGTAAAAAACTGTTTCAGTTTATATTTCCACAACAAAAAGTTAGTCATTCATGCAAAATATGTCACATTTCAAGAAATGAAAATCACATAACTTAACCCAAAATTGGGCGTCAGGTGTCGGACTAAAACACTTAAGCATTACCCAAAGCCTCTTAACCTAAGTAGGGAGACTTAGCCCACCCAAAATAGTTTTGAAAAAAAAATACATTTTTAAGTGTAGAAAGTAGCTTTAGGAAAATAATTTAGGCATACTATTATAGTCCGTATATTAATCATATTCTACATATATAATCTATTTTATTCCATTTTTCATCAAGTTTTAGTCAAGTTTTATTTTTTAGTCGAAGTCTAAATAGTCACAATCAATCCCACGAGTTCTGAATATCAGTCCATATGTCATAAGTCCACAACTTTTATAAATGGTTCATATCAGCCCCATAATTCACGAAATCGATCATTTTTAGTTCACATTATACTAAACCTCACAAGCTATATCAAGTTTGTGCAACTTTAAATGTGGAATAACCTTAAGGGTTCCAATTTATAAATAAATACACAAATATAGAATTTAAATGTATAAATAAAGAGATAGGAATATTGAGCCGACCAAGCCCAACAGAATAAATGCATATAAAATTTATCCGCTCCAAGTCATGCTCCATTTTTTGCTCCAAGTTGGTAGACTCGATCTAGATACGCTAGTGGGACCCAACCAACGGGTTTGGATAGACAAGGGTACAAACGGGTATACAAGACTAATGTACACAATCGTAAATTAAACTAAATACAAAAATTAAATTGATTTATAATTATTACATAGCCAAAAATGAATTACAACTAACATTGGGCCAAGCCCAGTAAGATAACTCAGACTGGTAGCAGATATCTCAAAGGTGGCCTAACAAAGGCTAAGGAACTATTGGTCTCAGAAACACATAACAAAGTAGCCAAAAAGAAACAAATGATTAGGTCCCAGAACTGGAGGCCCTATGCCAAACCTCAAAATTCCACTAAGGCAGGAAACTGCAATATTCACTAAGTATACACCGGTATACATTCTTTTGGAGGGCAACACAACATGTTGCATACCCTCCAAATATTCGATATAAGTCCCAACTCAACCATTCTAATTCCCAGAAATGAACAAAATTATGTGAGCAAAGCAACATCACTGTTTTGAGTGTCAAGAATGCACAGTAACACAACACACAAGTTACATAAGGGGAACTAAGGGGGCATTGGTTTAGAACACCTAATCAGGAATCCACATAAGACAAACAAAACTTGGACTACTCATAAATAAACCTTCAAAAGCTACAAAGAACACATTAAATTCAGTTTTAGGATGACAGATTAGCTAATAGGTAGGATTAGGGCTAAACATGGTCAAACTAAGTGCACCTCCAATCTATTTTAACTTAAATCAAGTTCAAGTTATTTTCAAGATAGTATATGAAAAACGAAGTAACACAATAATGGTCTCAAATTCAAGGTCATCTTAAGTTCAGGATCAGATTGTGGCAAATCTCTAGTAGTCAAGAAATGCAAGTAGAGATTCCCATGGTGCAAGTAAATGTTACTATGAGTTACTATAAGATATTAGCTTAGATTTATTCCCTTTAAGTGTTCAAAGTTCAAGATTATATAGTACATATTCATTTCAAATGTAAAATTACTTTTAATCAAGCTCAGCTTATAGCAGGATCAAAATGACAAGTAGTAACAAGTCCCCAAGTTCTCAATTTCTAAGTTAAGGTTCAACTTCAAGTGCTGGAAATGATTTAGCAAATAACAGGTCCTAATAGGATCTCCAAACAGGTTTCAAACATGATAGCTAATCTCAACTGGCTCTCAAAATCATGCAAGAGGACAGGGGATACATATATAACTAATGAGAATAATGTATAGGATCTACTCAAAGCAACACGAGGCTTAAGACAAGTTCTCAATCAGCACAAAAAGTCTCAAATAGCACTAATAGAAACATGACACTCACTCAGGCCAAGAGATAAGCTTAAAGTATAGACAGTATCCAGGATCAGTTTTTAAGCAACTCCGAGGCCTCAAGATTGCACATATAGAATATGACTGTTTTTTACTCAAATCAACATATTAGACCTGATTTTATGCTCAAACAGACACACAGGAGCAAACAGGTGGCAAGAAACTCAAGTTACACAATGATAGTAGGAAGAGAAGTATAGACATCAACTTAGCCTTTTAACTCTTTGTTAGCCTTTTCTCATCATCCTAATTAGCCTAGGTGAACAAGATACACAAGGGAGCTTTTAAACAGTAAAACAGGCACAAAGAACAAACTATAGCAAGTACTACCAAAATCATCTAAACAAGTAAACTCAAATGAAGAAACCAGCCACATGATTCACAAAAGCAAAGCAGGTCCAACATATACCAATCACCTCATTCCCAGTTTTAGTGTCAAAAACAACAAGTTTCAAATGCTACCTCCTCTTTTCACGGTTTACAAGTCAAATTCCAAGTGCACATAAAGAGTGAACCAATCTAAAGTTTAACGAACAAGCCACAACCTCTTTCAAGCTCTTTCATTATTAAACAAGTAACCAAGTTACCTCAAAAATCATTTGACTAGGTTAACAAAACCATTTTATCTCCTTTAAACAGTCACACGAAGTTCAAATAGGATAGAATAACATATAAATTCAACAAGTAGGTTTAAGAAACCCAAATCCAAATCCTCACATCTTAACACAACTAGCTAAACCAAACAGAAGAAAACATGAATCTAAAAGATTTTAGACATGACAAGCTCTTTTCTTTCCAAAATAGCACAAAAAATTCAAAACACATCCTGCTAGGTGTAAACAAGAACAATAAATATCCAGGACCATTTTTGAGACCAGGTAACTAACTCAAGGGGTATTCAAAACCCCTTTTAAACTAGTTTGCAGGTAATGAACATATAGAAAGCACAAAGGCACTCTCAAATCCACTTTTTGAATTTCAAAAATAGTCATAAGAGGCTAGCAAGAGGTCAAACAAGCAGGACACAAACAAACATTTTGGAAAAACAAGAAATAGGGGACAGGACATCAAGATTTCAATTCTTGATACAACATAGAAGTTTAGTAAAAGCAGTGTTCATAGCAAGTTATGAACTTCATTTGAAACCATTTTAAACAAGAAATCCTTTAAACAAACACATATTCACGTCTTAACCTCAAACAGCCAAACAATACACCTCAAACCTCAAGGAACCAATAGAACAGGAACTCTAATCATAAACAGATCCTTTTTTTGTCATCTTAAAACCATTTCAAGACATCAAATCCTTTAAAACATCAAGACACCACTAACAAATATCTCAATACCTTGAAACAACTTAAACATCTCAGAGCCAAAAGAGAATTCTAAACAGTAGGCATGAACACCATATAGGTTGGCCGAAACATCCATTTTCAAAGTTCTAAAATATATTAAACAACATCATAAAACACTCAAACAAACTCCATATCCTTATTTCACACATCAAAGCAGTTTCAAAAGCTAAATGGCATAATGGAGGGATTGAGTCAACTTTCAAACACCAACACTTGAAAACCTTTTAAAACAGCCTTTTTCTTCTTAAATCTTTGTATTCTTAAAGTAGTGGCCTATTTGTAGTATTTAGGTAGTATATATAGTATATTTTGGTTTTTTTAGTGGATCTGAGTAGTAGGAGGATTGTATATTTTGTAAATACTTAGAACTTTTAGCCCAAAAGGTGGGATCCTTAGGAATGGCACAATTGTCTTCTATTTATTAGGGCTTTAGGGACAAAAGAGGGAATGTCATTCATCCAAACGAATTCCCCCCCCCCCCCCCCCCCCCCTCAGAGCCAAAAGAGAATTCTAAACAGTAGGCATGAACACCATATAGGTTGGCCGAAACATCCATTTTCAAAGTTCTAAAATATATTAAACAACATCATAAAACACTCAAACAAACTCCATATCCTTATTTCACACATCAAAGCAGTTTCAAAAGCTAAATGGCATAATGGAGGGATTGAGTCAACTTTCAAACACCAACACTTGAAAACCTTTTAAAACAGCCTTTTTCTTCTTAAATCTTTGTATTCTTAAAGTAGTGGCCTATTTGTAGTATTTAGGTAGTATATATAGTATATTTTGGTTTTTTTAGTGGATCTGAGTAGTAGGAGGATTGTATATTTTCTAAATACTTAGAACTTTTAGCCCAAAAGGTGGGATCCTTAGGAATGGCACAATTGTCTTCTATTTATTAGGGCTTTAGGGACAAAAGAGGGAATGTCATTCATCCAAACGAATTCCCCCCCCCCCCCCCCCCAACAAAATACCCTAATTTCAATCTCACAAATTCAAATTCGAGTAAAGGACTAGATTATTCCCAACAGAATTGTACTACCTGATCCTATATTCAACAATTTTAACAAAATCAGATAATTTCCAACGGATAGTACTAGAGTTTACACACAATATCCATTAAATCCCTAAATACTAGGATCGTACAGTAAGTCAAACATACAGCCCAAAAATAGTACAACCGACGTTACAATAGTACTAATTTAGGATAAAATCCCCTAGAATTCCCATTACTCGCCGAATCCAATGGAAGTTTCCCCTTTAAAAACTTCCATTTGGTGTCATGGTGCTCAAGATAACAGCAAGCTCAATGGCTTCTGTCCATTAGGGGTTCAATTAGACATGAAAACATAAGTAAAACATAAAATTAAACCTGATAATATAGCCATGGAATAGCCTCGAAAATTAGCCATGGAATAGCCATGAAAATGGCTCGATGATCGATCGCATAAAAAATCCTAAGTCGCCATTTGAGAGAGGAGAAAGGAACGAAATAAAAAGAGGGGGGGGGGGGTTGGAAGTTTTGTTTAAAAACTTCAACCCCCTTTTAAAAATCTGAATTCCCCCAAAAGTTTTTGAATTATTTAAAAAGGCCCCCTATGTTTAGAATACACACTTTTCAAACTTTGTACTCCATTTTTGAATAAGTACCTAATTTCGCAAAAATACATATTTGTAAACCCATCGTAAACTTATACATAAAAACAAAATTTGGAATACGCCATTTTAAAATATGAGCTTTAATATAAACCCAATATTGACATAGTTCCGGGTAATATTTAAAGGTGTGAAAAATGCGGTAAAAAATGAGCCGTAATTCATATGTCGTTTTAATTAATAATTTTCCCGAGTTAGACGGAGCGGGTATTTTATTTTTGAATCTATTTATTTGTAAATAACTCATAATTTTCTTGCAAATTGTCAATTTTTACAGAATAAATAATTAAATGTCAATTTTTGCAATTTTCTCGGGATTTTTGAAATTTTATTTTCTTTATGGGTGCATCCTTGCTCCGTCTTTGACTCGGAAATTTTGAAAATTAAAATACGCGTCTTATGAGGTGAAAATTAGGTGTCAACAGTATTGAGTTCAAATCAGTGAGGATTTTAAAGTGTAGCATCTGTTCTTTTTTCAGCAAAATGCCGGAAATGATAGCAGTTGTTCTGTAATAGCTTTCAGACAGAGATGTAGTAGCAACAGCAGGCTAAACAAAATGCAGCATCAGTGTAGTGGCATGAAACTGAGCAAAATGCCGCAGCAATGGCATCAAAACCAAGAGAGGGCATCTTTCAGCCTAAATTAGCAGTTCATGGCAATAAACATAGCAACAGGATGGCAGAAATATTTCAAGGAATGCAGCAACCCATCAAGAAAACATAACATCAGCTTTCTCAAAGTGCAGCAACTGTTCTTGGAACCAGCAGAATAGTCATATATAACAACAGCTAATGACATAGTGCAACAGCTAATCAACCAAACAAGTGTAGTATCTGTTTCCCTCAACACATTGGTTCAACCAACAAGTAGCAAATATCAAGTTACAGCAGGCTCAAGGTAAATAACATAACAACATGATGGCAGAAATATTTCAAGGAATGTAGCAAACCCATCAAGAAATATTTCTCAAAGTGCATTAAAGGCATAATGTTTGGCCTCAAAACTTGAAATGCAGCAGTCTGCTTTGAGAGCAGTAAGAACAAACAGCAGCAGTGGATCAAGTGCTTGTTCTTATTAATTCAACAACCTCAGAATTCAACCAGTACATCATCCTCCAAATGAGGTGCAACTACTCAAGAATACAGCAGGTTATGGCAAACCACATAATAACAAAGAAGTAGCAACACTTCCCAGCTTCAAAGGTGCGACAGAAACTCAACTCAGGCAGGCAACAATACATTCCTCAAAACAACAGCTATTAATGACAACAATGTGCCTTAGAATGTGCAGTAGTGGTCTCAAGTTAAGCAACGTCTCAAGAACATTTGAGATGCAAAAGTCCCTCAAGTATTACAAAGAAAAAGAGAAGTGAAGTCAAGTATCAAGAATTTCATATCATTTAACAAACTAATAACTTAAAGGAATACTTAGGAGTCAATCCTTTGAAGTAGTTATCAGGAAGCAAAGACATCAAACAACTTAGTATTTTTTAAGAAAGAGTAATAAACTTAAAGACTAATCATGAATCATCAGACTAGCCAATCAAACTTCAAAAGACAAGACAGCAAAGGGGTTACCACCATCCATATATTTCTGATGCCACGACAAGATCCAAAGGTTTCTAGAACCTCGGCATGGCAGTCTATCGGAGGGGGGCTAATCCCAGAAGCATGCCTTGGTTTTCAGACAACATAAGATAAACTACAAAGACAGTGAACAACACTTCTCAACTTCATAAGTAAAGCAGAATGTAGACTCAAAATACAGCAGGCATTTGACCAGTACAGCAATGGCAGACCAAATAATTTGTTTGAAAGCTCAGCAGCATCAGCAAGACCAATTCAAGGAGATTTTGGGATGTAAACTCCCCAGGTCATGCAAAGAAAATAGGGGTGAAGAATGAGTATCAGAAGTGAGCAATTTGAATATAGTATCAACACAAAAGCATTTCATTTGTTTGGAAGATTATGACAGCTTACCCAAGTTTAAACATATCAAACAAGGGCCAAAGTTCATGTTTTAGGAGTGGATGAAAACCTACAAAGACTTTTCATATGACAGTTTCAGCTAACAAAATCTTGGATAACAAGTTCAAACTATTGAGAATTTCTTATTTACTCAAAGTTGAGTCATTCTGTTCTTCAATTATCCAATCAGCCCACAAACAAATAGTTACAAACATTATCCTCGAACTAGCATAAAAAGAGGGCATTTAATCCTTAAAAGACAAAACATTACATGAGTTAGGATTGTCATGAAGTTAAACCTAATGTCTCAGAATATGTAAGTTTGTTGCAAAAATTAATACTAGTTACTAGGAAGGACATGGGGATGCTCAAACTCAGCATTCAGAATCAAATTCTCTTCACTCTGTCATTAACTCAACTCAATTTAACAAATGGTGAAGGATAGACAAATACAACTTATACAGATTTTAAAGAGTTGAAAGAGGGGATCATGCAAAGTTCAAGTTAAGACACCCTTTCATTCTCTCTTAAACAGCACTGGATTCATACTTATTCCTTTTATCTTTTCCAAAACCAGTTTTATCTTTTGCACACAGAAACTGAAAATAGTTCAGTTTAATACTCATGCTTTACACACACACATAGCATAGATCTTATTTATCAAATGCACAGCAACAAACATATTCCTCCAACAGTGAAATAGAGTCAAACACAGAGGTATACTTCACAAGTTTGAGTCACATATGAACATACTAGGACTGCCAGATATCCATATACATTTTACAGGACGTTTTAGACTGCTGAAACCTAAAACAACACCTAATCACCTTGAATCAACTAGATCAAATTCTGGTTTTAAAAGCTAATATAATGCTGAAAATACATAGGTTGAACTTTTAATTATAAACATAAGCCTACATCAACAGTGATCTATTTCGTTTACTTAAGCCATTATGTAATCTACCCCCTCTTTCCCTTTAACAGCACATAAGAGGTAAATTAGAAGAAGATGACCAAGAGTGTTCAAAATTGCAGAAACAAACATGTATTCTAGAGACAATTAGGTCTTAACCAGACCTTAGTGGAAGATGATTGGTTTGTTTAGAACATTTAATCAAGACAAGATTTATAAGCTTAAAACAGATTTGAGGGGAGTAGGGGAAAACAGTGAAAACAACTACTGATTAAAAAAAAAAAAAAATCATCTCAGGATCCCCACTAAACTAAGATAAACAGCCAACTGATCAATTTAATTAACTGACTATTCCAGTTCTTAAACCAGGATCCAGATAAAGAAAGAGGAGAGCCTCAACTTACTGTTACAACTAAAACAACTGCTTAACTAAATACTAGACATAAGAGAAAACAAACTAATTTAAACTCCTTTTTAAGCATGCTGGAATGTAGAAACTGGATATGTCTTTTGGAACAAACCTAAGCTATGCTTCAAACAATCAGAGACAATTTAAAATATCCAAACATACCAAACATTTCAGTTCATTAACTTATCAGAAGGGGCATACTACACCCTTTAAAAGAGTCCAACACTTAACAGGATTCATAAGAAAACTTCACTACTCAAAATGAGACTCAAACTAATCACATCTGAAAATATACACACTGTGTTCTCATAATGGAAGACTTGGCTTGACAGCCAGGAAGTCAGGACATGCTGTTCTATACTTAATGTCTAGCATAATATAGCCATTAACGGGTTGTATTCCAACAGTTCAGTGTGAACTCAAACTAAGGGGAGGCCCATTCAGATTTCACTAACTTAAAGGAGAACAACATTTAGCTAAAACATTTTTTCTGTCTACTCACATTTGGTTCAAAGAAATGCAAGTAGTGAAAAGGAAAAAGGGCAGACACTTTCCTAGATGAAAAAGAAAATTGGTTTACTAAACCACTAGGTTGAAATAGTTATTTGAAAATATTAAGCTTGATTCATTGGTGAAAATTACAAAAAGGGATTAAGAGCCTGTTTGGATGGGCTTATGCCTTTAAGCTGAAAACAGCTTATAAGTCAAAAAAAATAAGTTGGGGTATTCCAACTTATTTTTTTTGGCTTATAAGTTATTTTCAGTTTATAAGCTGCTTTAGATAAGTTAAGTCAAATGGACTCAATTATTTTTTTGAGCTTATTTTAAGTACAAAATGACTTTAAGTTGGTCAACCAAACACTCAAAAAAGCTAAAAACAACTTATAAGCCAACTTATAAGCCAATCCAAACGGGCTCTAAGATAGGGACTGATGACTTCCAGATACCTTTTCCAAAACTTAAATAATTTTCTTCCTCTTTTTCAAAATAGTGAACTAAACTTTATGTTAATCTAATATTACAAAATATAATCTTGTTACATCATTTCAAAAACTGAGATCCTATATAGTACCATTAACTAAGAGAGAGACATAAAATTGTTCTACATCCAAGTTTGGATCAAACTGAACAGGTAAGAGACACTTTGAGGGTTCACACTTTTACTTCAAACATGGATAGCCATAGCAAGAGACAATATAACAGTCAAACAAAGCCGTAGTTTCAGCCTAAAGTACATTCAATTCTCTAAAAAAAAAAAAAAAAAACACAAATTCACACTTACAAAAAGGGGCTTCTAGAAATCTCAAAAATAAGACTAGAACCTCAATATCTTTAGGAAACACTATTGATTGTTTGAATCACTTTAGACAAAATGAGATGAGGTTGTAAAGTTAGAACAAATCTGGAAGAGTTTAAGCATTTAA